>NC_083617.1:20291479-20366479 GCF_963584025.1 Labrus mixtus
AAGTTGAGTGAGAGCAGTTAGAGGAAACACAGAAAATATTCACTCAATTCGTTTTAAATGTACCAAAATTATGAAAAAGTTTTGCAACATTGATGTAGACAGTGACACCCCAGTCCTAAAAAAAACTGTGAAACTTAAATTGTTCCTATTCAGTGGCCCATATTAGATTTTGATGCTTCTTTAGATGGCTTATTTCATGGCACCCACCTGGCCACCATCGCCATAGAAACAAAGACCTGTGTCTGCCTTCCCACGTAACTAGATCCATTTATCTATATCAACCTCATCTGCTTCAGGAAAGGCCTCAAAATGTATATAATACATGGGCTGTATACAAATGATGACCTCGTCGTAGTAAAAGCACACTCAGGGAATGAGAACAAGCTGGTCAGAGATTTCTGCTTGATATCAGGCATGGGCCATGTAGCAACCTCGACCTTCTGTTCACTTGCCTTCTGACCTCATCTGACCAGCTAATTGGCTCAGAGGAACATCTCTATAACTAAAAACCAATGTGACCTTCTGTTGGATTGTTTCTGTGGGGAACATTTGTATCTTCAACTAAAATGAATGTTGTATTTCAAGAAATAAATACATGAAATAAAATAAGTGGAAAATGTGATGTTAAAATAAAATACCACTTGTCTAATATATAGTGGTGTGTGTAATGTATCATGTTTCTGTGCTTAAACACTGAATGATGTAGGTGTTTATCAAAGATTCTGTGAGCATACAAGGGACAGAGATGATAAGAATGGTAATGTCTGATGTGTCCTTGTATGTGTGTAATTTGTAACAATCCATTGGAGAACAGTTATGAAGCTGGGACTCTGTTGCCTCCTACTGGTGGTGTATAGAAACAAACAAAATCAAGATAAATTGAAAAGAAAACTATTTATCTGGCAGTACGTTGGAGCAAAAAGTAAAAAAACTAGAGGACAAAACGACTTTTTCAAGCTGTACATCCTTTACCAAAGATAGTAAATGTCCTCACCTTTTCTTATATTTCATCTTTTTTTAATAAACATAATAATAACTGAATTCTGTTTTTTTTAAATCAACATTTATATTTCACAAATCTTCTCTCTATTGAATATATACAGTGTAATGAACAGATATGAAGGAGACATGGGTTTACTTGTTAATAAGCCTGCTGCCACCCTAACCTGGCCATTCATAAATGGAAGACAATGGATGGATGGATGGATGGATGGATGGATGTAATTATATTCTTGTAATTTTATACCTATTTAAGACCCACAATCAGTTGTTCTACATGCTGCTTGGTTGCTTCTTCTTCCCTTTGGGCTCAATTCCAACACATGAATCATTAACAACCTTCCAATTTTTATCGATACCTCTTTATAACAGCATGTGTCTGAACGAGAGTGAAAATGTCTCTCACAAGATTAAAAACTTGACAAGGCCCCTGCAGGTCACTATCTTGTGTTTTGCGTGAGCGCAAAATTGTGTGCAAGTGTGTGTGTGAGTGAGATGAGCTGGTGATGACTTCGAGTCCTTGACAGCAAACAGAGGCGTCCACTTTCTTGGTTTCAATGGTCATTGAGAGGCGGCTGCAATCAGTGCCACATCGCCGCCATCACGTCCTCTGTCGTGATTACTGCAGTGATTATTACACCCAACCTCGACCTCAAGTGTGTGCGTGGGTGTGTGTGTGTGTCTTTTATAGAGACAAAAGGACAATACATAGAGGGTGAAATAGAAAGAGTAGTGGGTGAGATGAAAAAGAGCTGTCTGTCATTGAAAACCATTTAAAGCTTGGAGAGCTGTTCTCTTTTAGCGTTGTTAAAGTGCTGATGGTAGAAGGATGTCAGTTGTTTGGCCAGAATGAGCAATGATGTCCTTGAGTGCTTCGTTTCTGTCTTTTATTTCACACACAGAACCATCTTTACTTGTTTTTTCAAATTAATTTTGTAAGGAATTTGAATTTATTTTTATAACTGTATTATTATAAACAAAGAAATGGGCATTCGATTCATGTACTCACAGACATTGCAGATTAACTTAGTTTAAATGAGGTAGTGTGTGGGACCAGTTGACTTGCTCCATATTTGTCCCTTTACAAATACTGCAAACATCTCTCACCAACTATTGGTGTTTTTAAAACTCGCCTCAAAACATATTTATACTCAATTGCGTTTCATTGTCAATAACCCTTCATCACAAAATCCATAGCTCTTTAAGTCTTGTGTTACACTGTGGACTTAATTGTTACTCGTTCTTTCATTTTCTTTTCATAAAATGAAAGAATAGTTGTTGAGGCACTTGGTGAAAAATAAATAAAATAAACATAAATATACACAATTAAGTATTAATAATAATATTCTGATGTATAGGTAAGGTGGAATAGAAATAAATACATTTAAAATAAAATTTCAAGGCAAAGCAAATTCAGTTCTTTCATTTTCATTGTTGTTTTTGTCTGTCTGTTATTTTCTAATGCTTTGTTTTTTTGTATCTGCGCTGTTCAGCACTTTGGATCAACTGGGTTGTGTGTAAAGAGCTACAGTATATAAATAAAGTTGTGTTGAGTTGAGTGAAACAGGCATGGTGGTCACTTCTTCTTGGAACCAGGGCTGGAGTGCGACTCATATTCAGCCCGTGAGTTTCATGGCTCAGACCAGCCCACTTCAGTTCAGATACTTTCACTGGGGATATAATTTTAGCCTTACTCGTATACTGTAAGTCCAAACAGTGCATTTAAAATTTGACGCACATATAAGTTCTCAACTATACCATTTGAACAAATATGAGTAATGGTAAATCCTAATTATGAAATAACCTGTATATAAAATTATGAAAAGTGTATGAATCAATGTGCCTTTTCTGCACAAATTGAATATCATGTTCTTATATTTTTGTCCTTTGTGTTTTTTTCAAATCTCTTTGCGTGTTCATCAGACATATGTTTACACAATGACGAATAAATGATCTGTTTACTTTCATAACCGTGTGCTCTGGAGTGTTTCTGAACGATTCCAGCAATGCACAATTTCTAAAGCTGCAGCTTTATACAAGTAGCCCATGTAGGCTATAGTTGATGTATATCATTTATTGTAGTATGACATTATTTTGTTTTGTTTATGCACTTGTCAGAATGGCAAACAATATGAAAACTTAAACATAATCCAGAATGTTTATATATCAGGCATACTCGAACCAATCAAACTGAATAAGAGAGAGAGAGAGAGAGAGAGAGAGAGAGATGAGATGATATGGTGCATGGAAATAATTACAGGTGAGGCTCATGTGGGGAGATTTGTTCTCTAGATGCAACAAAACCAGAGAAGAATCACATTGGCAGCAAGATGCTAAACAAAACCAGAATGGAATTTAAGTTAACAGACGAGACGTTTCACTGCAACAAATATATTCAAAGAGACTTAATAGCGAACATCTCTCTCTGTTTCTCTCTCTCTGGTCACCTGCAGATTTTACACACCTGCGACATGTATACGAGTGGTATCTGGTATTGCTTTATGCAGGGTTGTGTTCCACCCATTTGCTCTCCAAATAGGATTTTATGCTGTATACAGCCAATGCTCGCTTCAACGCTAGAGGACAATACTATATGTAGTCATCAAATTATATGCATAAGTTCAGCTTTGGACTTTGTGGAAATGGACTACATTTGGTTTAAAAGTCAAAGGGTCTAAAATATTGTTGTTATTCTCAACATTTGTAACAGTATTTAGGAGATGCAGCAATCACTTTGTATGCTCACAGACCATTTTAAGCAGAGAGGTGATTATCATTATAGGAAACAAAAAAGTGTCAAATTTGTAATGCAATGAATGTAACAATTTAGTCTTTAAACTAAGCAAGTATGTGACTTCAATGTGTTCTATCTGGTTTCCTCCTAAATCTAAGCCAGACTCAGTCCTCTTGCCCTTATTGTCCATACATTAGGTACTGTCACTTTTGTGCTGGCGATACTCTCTTAGAACATCACTTTATTTTAGCCACTAGGGGCTGTTGCTTTAGTAGAATATGTGATAAAGTTTTATTTCTACGTTTTAGGAAACAGCTGCATGTATCCTAAACGCTTGCAGACACAAAAAATTCCACTGAAGATGTTTTCCAATCCATCTGAGGAATGTCCAAAATTCTCTTTGTCTCATGATCGGTCTCCAAATTCTCCTGAGGGGAAATATTTGCTCAATGTTTGGTTTTTAGGGAACCTAGCAGCATTTTAAATTACTGAGAAGGCCAAAATCAAATCATGTAATGAATGTGCTTGAAAACCAAAACTACAAGATTATAGAGGTATTTTTCCCCAAAGGCATTGATAAAATGATATGTTTTTAAATAATCAAAAAGAGGTCCAGAACATCACTTGTTGACGTACAAAAATTCCACTGAAATATAAATGGCTAAAAGAAAGGAAATGAGGACTGTGTGAAATGATTTGAACTGTTCTTTCTGATAACTTGATAGGCTTTTCTCTGACAGCACTCTGACTCACCCTCATCACTTCCTCAACTATGTTAGATGAATCGGTCCACTGAATGTCACTTCAGTTGCAACGTACTTGTGGACCCCATTTGTGCAACTGGCCCATCCTAAAAGAATTGGAGAAAAAATACTTTTCTTCCTTTTTTTATTGATTCATATTTGATATTTGAATGCAACTTAACACCTTAAAAAAACAGTTTGCCCCTTAAAAAATGTGGAGACGTTACAATTATGATGTTATCATGTGTGAAGTTTCGACCAAATTAGGCAATTTTACACTACCCAGCTTGTAAAACAGGGATAGGTGTCTCGCATACATGTCAAGTTACCTGCTCAGCAGCAGATAGATTGATGCATGACAGAGGGGTCTGTTGACGGGACAAAGGATTCTGTTAAAAAGACAGAGGGGTCTGTTATCAGGGCAGAGGATTCTGTTGATATGACCGGGGGTTCTTATGATGGGAGTGGGACAGAGGGTTCTGTTGATATGACCGGGGATTCTTATGATGGGAGTGGGACAGAGGGTTCTGTTGATATGACCGGGGGTTCTTATGATGGGAGTGGGACAGAGGGTTCTGTTGATATGACCGGGGGTTCTTATGATGGGAGTGGGACAGAGGGTTCTGTTGATATGACCGGGGGTTCTTATGATGGGAGTGGGGCAGAGGGTTTTGTTGACAGGACATAGGATTCTATTGATAAGGGTAAAGTGCTTAACCCACATTTGTCATTTAACGTATGAAATATCGGGGGGTGAACAGAAATCTGGCTTTGTTTTCTAAATGTTTCAGAGAAAGATCTCAAGCAAGTTCTTTAAAAGCATAGACTACAGTAAAGTAGTACGAAAAATGCTGGATGGTACAGCCATCATTACCTGGGTCCATCCCTTATTGGAATCCTGTGCCTGCATCACATAATGTTTTAGTGAAGAACTGTAGCAGTGTAGTGTGTAGTCCAGGCTGAGCAGATGATTCAGTGATGACAGGATGTTTTATTAATTACCAGCAATTTGCCAGATCAGCTTCCACAATACCACTTCAAAAGCAGCTTTATCAAATATAGATCTTCTTTGTGTTTTGAGGTTCTGACGTTGAAAATCTTTTTTTGAATCTGACTTACAGACTTTGTAGTGTGGGAGTAAGAAAAATAGACCATGAATGACCATTTACTCCTCCTCAAGTCTGTAACATGATAAGAACAGACAGAAAGGACAAGAACAAAAAAAGAAATGAAGTTACGAAAAAAGAATATCGTTTGACTCTGTGAGAGGTCAGTACAATATACCTACCAAGGATTTTCACAAATATACGAGTCAGGCACTATGTATTGAAGAAGGTAAATATCCTAGATTTATTTAGTGGTACTCATATGCTGGAAAGATTTGACTTGGATCATAAAACATGAATATTTTGTGTCAAGCTTTTACTCTGAGTTACAGAGTTTGGATAAGGATAAACTTGCTTCCTTAAGAACATCATGGTGTACGCTGCTGAAGGTGGCAATAGAGGTTCTCCAAGTTCTCAATCTGTAATAGATGTAAGGAGATGCAGTACAATATCTTACGTAATGTTTATATATCTCAATATGTTTATAGTAAGTTGACAACAGGAGTTCCCCCAATTTGTCCCAAATGCAATGCTAATACTGGAACTACAATACATTGTCTTTGGTAGTGTGAATAAATGCAGTTAATTTGGAAGGCAGTAAGTGGAGAAACTAGCACGGTGATAGGACAACAACTGCCTCCCAGGCCACTTCCACAGTATGAAGGCAGAACCCTTTGAAGGAACAGGACAATGTATTTTAATGTTGGCTAGGAAGGCTAGTATGACAAAATGGGTTGGGGATGAATCCCCTACTTATCACTTGTGGAAATCTCTGGTATCTGATGTTGTGACTTGAGAAAATTTGATACACTGTACCGGAGGAAAGACTCATCTCTTTAAAAGAAAATGGGAGAAGCCTTTGAATCTTCTAAATCAGGCATGGGCAAACTACGGCCCGCGGGCCATATACGGCCCGTTGGGCTTTTTAATCTGGCCAGCCGAACTTGTCCAAATTATATTATTATTAAATAAAATTTTATTATAATTAAACCTCGTTCGTTTTCCCCTGTAATGCCCGCGTTTCCCCAATAGATGGCGCACTTCAGAGTGTGGTGTATTACTCCCTTCTTCACTTTTTCGCTTTGCCCTATGAACCCGTATGAGCCCTTCTGTAAAAATGAGCGGATCAAAGAAAAGAAAAGTGGACAGTGAATGCCGAGTGTTTAATACGGAGTGGACAACTAAATATTTTTTCACTGAAGTCCGATCAAAGGCTGTATGCCTGATATGCCAAGAAACTGTCGCAGTTTTCAAAGAGTACAGTATCAGCCGTCACTTTGCTACGAAGCATGTTAACTACGCTAGCAAGCAGTCCACGCAAGAACGGGCGGCTGCGGCTCAGAGGTTGAAGGATAATTTACAGACTCAGCAACATTTTTTTCACCAACAAACTGCGATTCAAGAGTTAACTACCAAGGCAAGTTTTTTGCTGGCATTCAAATTAGCAAAGGCTAGCAAGCCTTTCTCCGAAGGCGAGTTTTTAAAAGAATGCATGGTAGAGACAGCAGGTCTCTTGGAGAGCCAAGGCCAGTTTGAAAAAATCTGTTTATCACGCAGGACTGTGACTCGCTGTGTGGAACTGATTGATGAAGATATAGCCAGCGAATTAAACAAAAAGGCTGAGTCCTTTAAGTTATATTCACTAGCACTGGATGAAAGTAATGACGTAAAAGACACTGCTCAGCTCCTCATTTTTTATCCGAGGGATTAATGACAGTTTTGAGATAACGGAGGAGTTTTTGACCATGGAGTCCCTGAAAGGAAAAACGCGAGGAGAGGACTTGTATAACCAGGTGTCTGCTGTCATCGAGAGATTGAAGCTACCTTGGAGTAAACTTGCCAATGTCACAACGGATGGATCGCCAAATTTAACTGGAAAACATGTTGGGCTGCTGAAAAGAATCCAGGATAAAGTGAAAGAGGAAAACCCTGACCAGGATGTTATTTTCCTTCACTGCATCATCCATCAGGAATCTCTGTGTAAGTCTGTATTGCAGCTTAATCATGTCGTGAATCCAGTTGTAAAACTTGTTAACTTTATACGAGCAAGGGGACTTCAGCATCGTCAGTTCATTACGTTCCTGGAGGAAACTGATGCGGATCATCAGGACTTACTGTACCACTCTCGTGTCCGCTGGTTAAGTTTGGGCAAAGTGTTTCAACGAGTGTGGGAGCTGAAAGAGGAGATCAGCGCATTTTTGGAGTTAATGGGGAAATCCGACGAATTTCCTGAGCTAAGCGACAAGAACTGGCTTTGTGACTTTGCATTTGCTGTGGACATATGTTCACACATGAATGAGTGGAATTAAATTAATGCATTTGGAAATCAATTTGTACAATGAGCCTTGCATATTCATGCTTTGCTACCTGTTAAAGGCCAAATCCTTTCATGTAATGGCTTTTACATGTCATTTATATTAGTTCACACAAACACTCCATCCATCTGTTCCTGGCCCGGCCCCTCTGTCAAATTTTAGAACCCATTGTGGCCCGCGAGTCAAAAAGTTTGCCCACCCCTGTTCTAAATGCTAAGTGCAGCTTGTCATAATGATCACTGCATGGGTTTATCTTGGTAATGTACCACATCACTGTTAATCACAAATACTATACTGGTAGATGCTGAATGTGACTCCTGGACCAACTATGTAAATACTTTGTTCAACTGCACTGAGCCGTTATTGTTTTATCTTTCACAATCAATAAAAAGAATGTTAAAAAAAGAACATGTTGTCATTATTTAAATAATAAAATGTAAATATCAGTAAAAATGTTGACTGTTGATTGAATAAATAAATAGCAAGCCTTCTCTGTTGAATCCCAATTTTTGTTGTCTCATACACTCAACCCTCACAAGATGTTCTGCCAGCCTCTAAAGGACACCATTGTGATTATCCTATTTGTTCATTCTTTTGAGGACAATTGTGTTTTTCTGATTATCAGAATCAGGATAACATGAGTCATTTAGAAGGGTAACCACGATTGTCCACCCCCTGCTACTCTAGTTTTAAACAACACTTCTCCAAAAACAGAGTGAAATCACTATCCGGACAGAATTGAGATAAAGAGGATGCAGACAGACAGAAGGTTAACATGCAGGGAAGTGACCTGATCAATTAATTTCTGGCCAGAGCCTGATGCAGACAGCGCCAGGTGTTTAAGGCGCTAAATGTTAATGAGAACAAACAAGGGAGTGTGTGTGTGTGTGTGTGTGTGTGTGTGTGTGTGTGTGTGTGTGTGTGTTTAACAGAGCAAGTATTATTCTGATAATGAAGGGCTTAAAATGGAAGCATGATTGTACAACTATTATCTGAGTGTTAATACTCTCAACCTCAAAGTGTTACTGCACTGGGGATCAAAGTGTGGAGTGGTCTCTAATTGATGAAGCCGTGTTAGTTTCTTGTATTTAAAAAAGAAAATCCATTCAGAATAACATAGAACATTGTGTATTTTTGGTGTGGTTATTAGTGCACCAATCATAGAGTTGAATAAAATGTTCTGGTCAAAAATGTGAAATGGACATATTGGACTCAAAATGTCATATCACTATTGAAAACACATCTTTAATTTAACATTCTCCAATTTGATGACCTACATTGTTGGCTCCATCACTGGGTCAAGTTCTCCTCATTTTTATTTTTTAGCGCAGATCTTGTTAACTACATTCTAACCTGCTCAGTTTGGGCTCTGTATGCACACAAAGTTGTTTTCTATACTAATTTCCGTCTTTATGAAGAGAACACATCAGGGAGGAGTAACTCTGTTGCAGTATCTCTGCCGTAAAAAAGCAAAAATAGCTTAATATATGTCAACAGGTTGGTGTTCTTAAGAGGCATGACGACTTAGAAAACTCTCAATTGCACACGGCTGTATTTGAATGTTACAAATAATAGATTGTTTAAAATAAATCACCTCCCCTGACGGCCTGCCTGCCCACTGTAAGTGTGTTTTCATATTATCACCATCATTTAAACCATCTCATCTTCATTGCTAGAAAGCTACGATTCATGTGAGATCCAACACAACAGCCACAATCTTTCACATCTCTCAGATCAGCGACAAACAAACAAATCTTTCTGATTCACTTTTCTTCCAATCTGAAGTTCTCTTCTGGTCATGATATTCCAAAACAAAACGGTCCTGATTTATGGGCAAGGTTCCCCACATTCCTAATGTAGTAAAAGATTTAATCCAAGCACATCATATCAATACAGATCCATGGATTGTTTCAAAATGTCTCCCACTATTCAACTGTTTTCTCTGAACAAATTCATGCACTCTGACCTTTTGATTGACACCTCATTTGACCTATCAGGACCTTCTCACACATGATACAGATGTGTATCATGCTTTGCTCTGGTCTCTTTGGAGAGTCAGGAGAAAATGAGGTCAGCTGACTAGAGTCGGCGAAAGTGATGAAATTAGATTAAAATTTAAGCAACAAAAATGAATGTCAACAGAAACCAAAATAACTTTTTTAATATTCCAATAATCATTTTCAAATGAACACAACTGCTTTAAAATATTTTTTTAAATGAACGCATAATGAATGTTTAATGGATTAACAGACGTGTGCCCAGCTTTGGCAATGGCAACATTTCCCTTTGTTGTAGATTGGCATGTACTTCTGTAAAAAAAAAAATATTCAGAATACATCTTCCTTCATCTACCCTTCACAAGTTGTCCAAGCTGTCATTCTTTTGGGGCATGAATGGACAAGCAAAGCCATACTCATCTTCTCCTAAAATATCAAAGGCAAAGAGATCTCATGCCAGCTATGATCAGTTTCTGTGCAGGCTTACATTAATCTCTTCTCAGCACCAGTTCATCCCCAGGGCAGCCCAAAATACCAGTTATCACAGCAGCTTTGCTGACTCATGCTTTTTTCTCTTTCCAATCATTCAGACACTTTGCACTAGAATCGAATCTGTATCTCATATATCTTCAAACATTTCCAGCTACAATGCTTAACAAATTCAACAGCGGAGAAATCTCCAATGCCTTCTGAAGCAATCTTCCACAGTCTCTTCCCAATTGTCTTTCAGCCCATCCATCTGGTTGGAACTGTTTTAATGCAAGATATTATTTCTCCATCTGCATATCAATACTATCATTCATTTAATCAAAAATGCCTACTTTATCAAAAAGATTAAATCGTCTACCATTCAGATCAACTCTTTCTAATCGAAACAGGAAAAGAGGTCCATTTTGGTTCTACAATAATCCATGCAGCTTCACACTCACACAGGCATATCATCAGAAGTATATTAAACTCATTCATTCTGCATTGATGCAGCATCCATAGCAACCAGACAGATCCAATCTAGATTACAGAACAAACCAGGTCCTAGGACATTAGTCATTTTATCTTTCTTACATTACCAATTCCCCCCAACATATTACAGTGTTCTCTCTGCTTCAGACCACATTTTAACACTAATTAAGTCAATTTAAAATGAATTATTTTGTAGTTCCAGTTTGGGTGGAATTACACTCCAGACTAAACCCAAACTCTGAGTCACCCTCTTCCCAGTCTGCGGTACAATAAACCCTTAAAAACAACATCCTTGCGCTTCCTTTTTTCTCTCCTCTGCATCCATGAATCTGCCTTTAATCTCAAAACATCCAACTTTAGGACAACAAATTGTTATGTTGAGAGTTGCTTGCTTGTAGAAAAAAAGAAGAAACCTTCCTTGGTTTATTCAAAAAACAATTGCTTCATGATCTTGGTTTAGCATTGTCAAAGTGCAGGCAGAGCAACAGCTTTTAGTACAGCAGTAATTAGTACAAAATAAAAAGCCTCAGGTTTCCAAAGCTTTTGCAAATTATTGAATGTGATAGTATTGCATGTTATAATAGAGCATGTGACAAACCGTGTGTGTACAGTGGTAACCTGGTTACCTTTTACTTCCTGCCCTCTTCAAAAGGTGTTTCTGCAGCAATTGCTTTCTATGTAGTGATGTGAGTGAATGCGTCTTAGATAACACGCTTTTAGAACAATAGCACTCATGATACAGTTACAGTCATGACATTTAGTTTTCTGTCCAGTTCACAGACAGACAGAGACAGTCTGAGCACACATTGACCTTCAACAAGAAGATCATTCTCTGGTGCAAATAGAAATAGAAATAATTAAAGTCTGAAGACATTGAGGGATGTGAAACTGGTTTCATTTCAGACAGAGAGAAAAAAGTCTAAAATTCTATTTCCTGTAACAAAGAAAATCAAGGTGCAGCCTTTGACATTTTTGAGGAAAGTTGAACGCCAGAAAAAAAAGATGTACATCAATCAACACCAAGGTCTGTTTGCCCTCCTTTTTCAGATGGAGGGAAAAACCAATTTCACCAGCTTATCAAGAACCTGCTCAGCTATTGTGTGGTCCATTAGGATGACCTTTATTTCAAGCCCCAAGATCAGACTGTCGGTGAAGATGGTCTTCAGTAATGTGATGCCATTATTTCTCCAAACATTGGCAACATAGAGGATACTATCCCTGATGATTTTTTGAGGAGTTCCATGGTGTAAAGAACACTTGAAACCGAGTCTTTTAAGGAGGGTGAAGAGACTACCACCCTTGTTCTAAAGGGCTTTCTGTTTTACAGGTTGGACTTTTGATCTATGCTGAACTTTAGTTACTTTATTGTCATCCTGTACCCAGAAATCAAAGAGAATTGATGCTCTAGGAGCTATGCAATACCAGCCCCTGTGACTGAAAGAGTTTGAAAACACTAGAACATCCCCTCCTGTCTGCAATTTGTTCTCACTCCCACTGATCCCTACCTGACCTGTCATCTGCACATACACCTGCTCCCTAATAGATCATTATTTTTGATGTATGTACCTTCCGGAGTGCACTTTGCCACGTTGTCTTGTGACACAAGATGTTCAGCTTTTTTCCTGCTTCCCCTGGTTTGTTTGTGTTGTTTGTCGTTCATGAGAATGACGCTTTACACTACTACTGTCAAACATTTTCTTTAAAAATATTGATTAATCGCTGAATTGCAATAGTTAATCGTGAAAAATCAAATTTTTAGCGTGCTTAAAATTCCATTATTTGGCCTTTCAAAACTGTTTTTAAGTCCATATTAACAATGTCTGGATTTGGGAATCCAAGGCACGCACAGAAATGTCCTGACCTTGACTTTCAGATTCATCATTTAAATAAGTGCTGCACTGTTACACCAGTGTGTTCTGAAACCATAACATGGAGGAAAGAGACAGCTTCAAAGTGCTTATTCTGTGAAATGCAGTAATTATTTTACATTTTTGGAAAAGATTAACACTGTTACACACACAGAGAAATATGCAGGTGTGCATGCACTAAAGGGCTCACTGACATCCAATGATCCCCAGTTACTGTAATGCAACAGCATTTCTACTTTTCAGGAGTTCCAGTTCAGTTCCTTTCTCTGTTTCATACAGATCCTGTGTGTATGAGTTTAATCCACAGGTCTGCAGCTCCAAAATAGTGCTCTGCTGGCTTTGGTAATGCGGTTTGCCAGTCTGATAAGCTGCATGAGTATGCTTAAATCGTACATGGTAGCTCAAACTCAAAGTACTTTGGTGTTATTTTGATTATTGACACAAGGTGCATATTACTTTTAACTATCTTGGAGTTTTATAAGTTGAATAAACCACTTTAAAGCACAATGGATTTGTCATTTTCCATCATCGCGGCTGCAGGAAGACGCTGCAGCGGCATCTCTACTTTGTTAAATCTGGGGGAACCTTTGGTTTGTTATTTTGTGTTAAGTATCGTTCATACATCTCATTTAGCCTTCAACGATGTTCTGTACAGTTATTCGGTTATGAATCTTGTTTCTTTATAAGCCTGTGTGAGCAGTAAGGTCTGACTCCCTGGTACATAATGGCTCATGTGTTTTTAATAAATAGACACATGACAAATCTGTCAGAGAGATAGAGGAATGATTCAGTATTGCTTTCTCTGTACTCTACCTGTCCTTTTTAGATTTGTTTTTCATTCAATTTTCTTCTTTTATTTTTTATTGCAAATCAAGCCATTTTTACACAGTTTTTCTTTATAGAAATAAAAAATATTCCATTATAGGACATTTTGAGGCCTCCACATTCAATCAAGACTGTTTCATTCTATTTACAAAGTCCTTATGGAAGGTATTTTATTTTGAAAACTTCAGTCTGTAACGTGTGTCCTGAGTGAAAGCTTACAAACACCACCTAGACCTCAACACTTTTCATGTCGGCAGAATCTACTTAGTTAATGGAAAAGTTTCCAGCTTAAATAAAAGGCTTCCACTCTTTGAAGGCCGCAGCCTAAACATACCAAACTCATCTCTCTCAGTCATGTTCACTAACACGGACACACTGTAGTGATGCACTCTGAGTGCAAACAGCCGAGCATGTCGGAGACACCTGTGGTGGTTCAAGGTGTCTTGCCCCTCCGTGGCCCCTGGGTGCCCCCACTCTGTTTCAACTGCACTACTGACTGAAGATGAAAGGAGCAGGCACAGAGAGAGATACTGGAATAGACAAAGATAATACTGAACCAAGTGAAGCCAACACAAGCAAAACAAGACTCCATCATTTTGTTGTTATTTTATAAGACAGCATTTCTAAAGGGTTTGGTGCCATGTCATTGGACTCCTGAAAGGTTTTATTTGAATTATGTAAGAACTATATTCACTATTTAAGACTCAAAAGTCAATTTTATCATTAAACCCGCTAAGCCTGAACTCACTCGTGTTTTGTCCCAATAAGACCCATAGAGAGGTGAAACTGCTTGTTCCAGACAAAGTAAAGTTAAGGGTTATTATCTAGCAGTCTTCTGTTAAATCAGTTCAAATTCCATGCTGAAATAACCAACCCTGTCATAGAATAATTATTAGATTTTATAATTATTATTATAATTATTTTAATATTATATTATATATTATATGTGTAACTTTAGTGTTATCATCATAGTGAAGCTTTTACTTTCAACCTAGAGACTTTTCAACTCCATGGCAAAAAAGAATACAATGTTTGAATTGTGTGGCCAGTTGTATCACTTAAATATGTTAAAAATTGCAAGAGGAAAGGATTAAATGGAGGCTCTGTTTTTTCTCCAAAGTTGGAGCCAGTCCCTATGTACAGGGGGGACAGTAATGGAAAATGGACTTGAGCTTGTATAGAGACTTTCTATAGTCGTCTGACTACTCAAAGTGCTTTTACAACATAGGTCACACCTACCCATTCACACAATGATGGCAGAGCCTGCTATGTAAGGTACCCGTCAGAAGTAACTAATCCTATTCATACAAATTGAAATGCAGAGCAAATTCTTGACCACATGTAGCTGCAGGAGCTGGACATCGAACCCTGACCTTCCAGTTAAGAGACAACGACTCTACCAACTTAGCCACAGTCCGATGTATGTGAGAGGACGACTCCAACCCTTGCTGCCACTGCATGTCACCCGCCCTGTCCCTTCCTCATATCTCTGGTCACTATTCCTGTCGAATCAATAAAGGAAAAGCCAAAAAATAGAAAGATGATAAAAATGCCTCTCATGTAAACAACTTCTACTACAGTAAAACATTTGTTCACAGGGTCTCTTTTTCCCACAGTGTGACAACTTTTCTTTGCACCATTAACTCAAATTAGTCTCAGAATATTTAGCAAAAACTGATTATGCAGAAACAGTTTTTCTGTTACATGGTTAGAATTTAGCAAACTCGTTTCGCTCAAGTCATTTCACGTTTATTTTGAGCTGTGAAAGAAGAGGGCAGGTCTCTGAGAACAATGGCACAAAATATGCAGAGAGTATCTACAGGGGGGAGGCAGGTCGTTCATCGATGATTCAGAGATTACCTGACCAGACTTCCTGAACTCCCCCGTGGCCCTCACGAGCTCCGCAGGAACAAAACATGATGCCTCGGTGTGATGAGCTAGAATGTCTCTCCCCTCATAGAACAGTAACTTTCTGAAGTCAAAGCTCTCAAATGTGGCCTCATATTCCACTAAATAGTACGTCGCTCATAGAAGCTTCTGTGGCAGCTATTACCAGCTATTGGAATTTCCTCTGGTTCGCTGTGTTATTCTAAGCGGACCGATGATTTACTGAAATATTACCAGCTTATCAGCTTTTATTGCCTTCTGCTTTCACATGAATTCCTTATTAATTACTTTAATTTTCTACAGACTAATAAAAAAAGACTTTAAAAAATAAACCACAAGGGTTGTGTGTGAGGTGGGGAGTTGCTGATAATGGACCAGAGTCTCAATAGACTGAGCTATTTCAACCTTATTACAGTAGTAACCACTTTCCCTTTGGATTTAGTTTTTATTAACAACTTGATATCCTGCACAAACCAACTTTAATTACTGACATCTTTCCATTTCTAAAAGGACAATATCAATGACTCCACATTTCAGCCAAATGACTGCTTACTGCAGTTGACTGAAATTATGATTACAATAATAAACACCACAATCTTTCAAATACATCGGGAAAACGTCACTTTTTTATGAGACGTTTAGTCATAATCAGCTATTTCATTGAGCAAAAAATGATAATATAAAAGGTTTGTAACGTCATAAATGACAGCGCCTTTGATTAATGTGGCTAATGCATTGCCGTGTGAGAATAACCGATGAGGAACAGAGAGAGCAAATGTAACTAACACTCTACAAACCCAGTCGTTCAACTTTGCACAAGGCTGTGTCGACCATACAAGTCTTAGCTTTGTTGTCTGTGAGTTAAATGTGTGTTTTGGTTTAGCCGTAAGGGGTGCAGGGGTCTATCGCAGCACCATCAGCCTCCAAATAACATCAACAGCTCAAGATGTCAGCACACACCTCAGGATATATCTGCTTAACCTTTATTCAACAAGGAGCAGGTAGAGATGCTTCAACATCTTTATACAGTCAGGAGCCCTTTTCAGACTGCTTTTTTTCCGCAAAGGTGCCGAAACTAAGCATAGCCGATCACGTCATGTCACGATTCCTTGATGGCGTAACATTTTTCAACTTCTTTTTTTAAAACATTTTACAAACCTAAACCTCCAACTGATGGAAAACCTAAAAAAACAAACAAATATCAATGTGTTTCACTTCTAAACCATGGTGAAAGAGAAGAAGAAACCTGCTTTCCACTTATTGTTGCCACAGATTTTACTTTAGCTGCTTATGAAACAGACTGTTAGAAATGGTGGATCTATAACCTACAAACAGAAAACCAGACCACCATGAAGTTGATTGATTATTTATATAAAGGTATTTTCAGTATGTGTTGCTGACAAGGAGATTAATTAACAATATGCTGCTGTAACAGACTTCTTTACATTGTTCATGTCAAAAATCAACAGTACCATGATATCCGGTGTATAAGACACACTTTAAATACTTGTTTTTTCATCTTAAAAGGTGGCTGCGTCTTATAGACCAATGCGACCAATATACCAGTATAAAACGCTGACACACGCCTTCATTACCGCGTTTACAGACGCCACCAACAATGCGCACGAGCTGACGCAATTAAAAAAAAAACATCCCAATCCATTGGCTACAAGCCCTTTGTGAAGAGAATTCACAACAATGCTGGAAGATAACTTCACTGAACACTCCCAGTTTAAACAGTCTGTGTAAAAGGGGCTACAGTTAACATTCAGTCACCATCGTTTTTTGGGTAGATTTCTATTAAACTAAGGTTTAAAACATGAGAAATTATATAATACCCAATCGAAAAAATTTGCACCAAGAGACATGATGTTTATGAAGTATGATTTGAATTATTGTCTCATTCAGCCTTGTACATATTAGTCTTTGCTTATTTTGTGTTTGTAGTTGTATTTAATGTTGTACTTTTTGTGCATAGTGACCACAGATCAACAAGTCAAATTCCTTGTGTGTGTTAGCATACCTGGCCAATAAAGCTGATTCTGATTCTGATTCGCTGCTGCTGCGGCCATCTCTTAATGGATTACAAATCAAAGTGGATAAAACCTGAAAACCCTGGATGACCCTGCAAAAAGTTTCTGAACATTTAATGTAATCAGCAGATTGAATGAGCTTCCATCTGGAAAGCAGAGAGCCTGATGAATAGTCATCCGTAATTTGACATGTTGGCAATTTCGATTATAAACAGAGAGGAGCCAAGTCCTTTAAAGTACTAGCGACAAATTTGTGGTTTTCTCTTTTTAATTAATTTTTCCACATACATAAACTCTATTTTGACAGCTCTGTTCAATTGTATTTTCTATTTACACATGAACACCTAATCAGCCTGTTCCACACACATAACTCCACCTTCAGACACCTCTAGAGAAAATAAGAGAAGCAATATTTCACATTAACAAAGTGCAGAAAAGTAATGATTAAAATATTAAATGGCTCACTTTAAGAAAAAACACATTTGACTTTTTTTCAAAAAATCATAATTTAATGCAAAACCATTTAATGTCAACAACCTCTATTAACTTAACAAATCTGCTTCCATTTAAACAAGTTCAAACATAAATAAAAAAAAAAGAAAAACCATCCAACTGTCACAATCCTGATGTTGGCATTTTATCTGAACCTAAGGCCATAAGGCTTCTTTTCTCTAAAGAACATAAGGCTGCTCTCTGTCTTAAAAAGCAGAAGGGTTATGAAGCCTTTAATGTCCTCCATTATTTTAAATATAAAAACAGCAAACATTAATGGGATCACGTCAATGCCGTTCCTGTCCTAGCCATCCTGGTGGACTTGTCCTGGTATAAGAGCTTCACTCTCTAGTCCTGCAGCTGAGGTGAACGGTGTGATTGTTTCTAAAGACAGTTCTGGGTCGTCCTCCAACTGGACATTAGCTGGAAGCAGCAGCAGCCTGTTGTGGCCCCTGGAGCCATTGGAGATGATCGACTCCTCATCGAACTGGGCGCTCATATCATCCATGTGGTCAGACCCAACGTCAATAGTGCGGGCAAGCTGCTGTGGCTGCGCAGGGACCAGCTGCTCCTTGTGGAGCGTTGTGTCATGGTGGTAAGAAACGAGCTCATCGCTGAAGTTCACAGCCTCCACCGTGTTGTTCGTGCAGATCTGGTTGCAGCCCAAAATGGTGGAGAAAGCTCGGCGGAAGTCAGCATTGAATGCGTAGATGACCGGGTTGAGGGAGGAGTTGGCCCAACCGAACCAGACGAAGACGGTGAAGGTGGTGTCGCTGACGCAGGGCGGGTCACAGAACGGGACAGTGCAGTTGAGGACGAAGAACGGCAGCCAGCAGAAGACAAACACCCCCATGATGATGGAGAGCGTCTTCAGGACTTTAGTTTCTTTCTTAAAGGACGACTTCAATGAGGCTTCATCGTTGGGCCTGTGATGCTGCTGCTGCTGCTGGTTCCTGTTCACGCCGAGGCCTTGGTTCTGCGCCTGCTCCGCCGCCCTCTCCAAAGACGTGATCCTGCGGATTTGGGTCTGAGCAATCCTGTAGATGCGAGTGTAGGTGGCGATCATGATCACCACTGGGATGTAGAAGCTGATAAGTGAGGACGAGATGGCATAAGTTTTGTTCAGGTTGGCCACACAGCTCTTGGCGATGGAGCTGGCGTTGAGGTTGATGCTGCTGTTTGTAATGTTCCTGCCATTGGAAATCAGCAGTTCCACCATCTCCACAACGTCTTTGTCATCCTCTTCCCCGGCCTGGTGCCAGTTCAGCTGCACAGGAATGAAAGAGATCAGGATCGAAAGTGTCCACGCCACCCCTATCATGACAAACGCCACCCGGTGAGTCATCTTTCGCTCGTACTTGAATGGGCTTGCGATGGCCCAGTAGCGGTCCACACTGATGATGCAAAGGTTCAGGATGGAGGCTGTGGAGCACATGATATCAAAGGCGATCCAGACCCCACAAAAACGTCCAAACAGCCATGTGCCGGTCACTTCTGTAATGGCCTCCCATGGCATCACGAGCACGGCCACAAAAAGGTCAGACACTGCCAGAGAGATGACAAAGAAGTTGGTGACTTTGGAGCGCAGGTGACGGAAGCGGACCACGGCGGCGCACACCAGAGTGTTCCCAAGCAGCGTCGAGACGATGAGTAGGAAGAGGACGCAGCCGATCAGGACACGCAGACCGCCGCTCCCTCCACCGGCACCGCCGTCCTCCTCGTCGTCATCGTCCTCTTCTTCCTCTCCACCCGTCCCGTCCAGCTCCGACAGAACTTGTGTGAAATTATTCCACGTCGTGTAGTTTTCCATTTCTCGCCACTGAACGCGTAATTAAAATGTATTCAAAGGTGATACAAATCCGCGCGTAAAGCCGCTTTTCTTTCCACGAAATGCTGACTCACAAACCATCCTCCGAGCTTTCCTGAATAATAAAATTAATCAGGAAAGAGGCGACTATCCTCAATAGAATTCCAGTTTGATACATTCTGCATTCAGCTTCTTTCAGAAATCCTTACTCCGGACAGCTGATGCGTAAGTCAATACCAAGAAAAAGCGCTCCTCTAGTATTTAACCACGGAAATAATTACATTTATTAAATGACAGATCATAAATCATCAGTAGACTACTGATGCTAATTGATCCAGACGCAGTTAAATGTCTCCACAGGGGGTTGAGAAAGGTCTACGTCCCGCTGTGTAGTCCCAGTGTGATTCACTGTGGACTCACCTCTCTCTCTCTCTCTCTCTCTCCCTGTGACGCGCTCTCACTCACAGTCAGGTGGAAGCTGCCGCGGGGCTCGATTCCTCTTCAGCGCAGGTAATAGATTACTGTTGTGCCACATAGTGGGGAGCCTTTTGTCTTTTCACTTGACCGAAATAATAGAGAATCAATAGTCGAATGTATGAATTCAACAATAATTTACAAAAGAATCACGATTTATGTACAAGAGAAAAAAATGATTTGGCAAAGTATCGTGTAAATAGGCACAGATTTGCCCTCGTGCGCTCCTGAGGGAATTAAACAAACAGAGAAAATCAGATGATTACATCTTTTATTCCTGTAAACATTGTTTAACATTGTTAACATTCTCACTATGGGCTTAAAATGACATGCGACAATGTCTGTGTACTGAGTTTATTTTCTTCCACAGATTCAAATATTCTCTGCCTGTGTGTCCATTGTGATAATACTTACAGGACCTGGTTGGACTCCAGACCTCAAATAAACTAGAAAGACATTAGTTAGCCTCAAGCTTGATCCCCAGCTCCTCCTGTCCTGCAATCGAAACTTGAGCAAGATTGTTTGAAAAATTAATTTTTTAACATTAATTTTTTATTAAAAACATAAATAAAACTCAAACTTCAACATGAAGAAGTTTGGTGATAAGCCCGCTGCGTTCAGCACCGCAGACAGTTCAGTAAATCACAGTAACAGCCGCCTCAACAACATAAATCATCAGATGTATGCCTGTTTCTTTCTCCAACGTATATTTGACAATGTTTTTTACTTCTGGTTATTTTTCAGCGAAGACAGAAGTTCAATTTTATCAACAACAAAAACTATCAGGTAGATGTATTTGAAAGAAAGACAATAAAATCCCCTTTCTGATTCATCACTGTGTTACGACGACATCAGCATTTCCATTTAATGGTTCTTTCTGCAGTATGGAACCATCTGAGGACTGTTAGTTTGCTTGTTTGTTAGTTTGTTTGAATCACCCTTTAGTTTGTTAATTTGGATCCCCCTTTAGCTTCAGCATAGCGAGTAGCTAGTAGAGAAGAATAGCTATAGATCTCATGTTCTTTTGGAGCTAATGGCAGATAATTCTGTTGGCCCTCTGCTGGAGTTTTTTTTTTTACTCATGCAGTTTGTTTTATTTTTTTTTAGAATAGATTTTTTTGGGAAATTCAGTAAATTCTGATTACATACCATCAGCTTAAGGGTATGTTTTACTTAAGATAATGGAAAGAATACCAGACTACACTTTTTAACCAAAGACAGCCAAATAAAATTCATATCAAATATTCTGGTTAGGTCAATGGGCATTGATTATGAAGGGAGGGAAAAGAGTGAGAGATCCTGGTCAAAACAAGATCAAACCATTAACAGAAGACAAATATTTAGCCGTGTTGAGCGAGTACCTCTGGAGCTCAATGAGACCTGGAGGAGAAGCTACAGTTTTCTATTCACAGACCACTTTTCAAAGTGCCCGAAGCAGACAGTCATTTAGGAAAACTATGTTTATAGAAGTCAAGGGTAAAGAGAGGAAGTCGAGGCATTTGTTTCCATTCATCAAATCTAAAAAGGATTTCATTTTTGTGTCTGTCTGAATAATAACCCCGTATTTGCACATCAAGCACTGGCCGTGAAATAACATGTGTAAAAGGCAGTCAAATCTGTGTGTACACTCGTAGAACACAGGAGTTGGCCTTGAGTCAGAACAGCACATGTGAAGTTTGTTCTAGAAAACTTTATGGAGCCAATCACCTTTCTGAATGACCAGAGATGATAACAGATGCAAAAGACAGTTTAAAATGTGTAAAGCTGAAACAATTAGAGTAGAACATCTTCCTCATTTACTTTCATCATTTAGTTTGAAGTCTTTCATCTGGTGAAACATCAAGTGAATGTCTCATTTAAACATACAGATGTTATTGGACCATTATTGTATTTTACAGCAGACTTGCCCTAGTTTGTAAAGCTAAATGCACCCACTAGATGGCGCCAACTGCATGCTGTTATTTTTAAACACAAATGTTCTAAAGGTAATGCAGGTTGATCCGTTCTGCCTCCCCCTCTTTCATACTTTTAGTTTATATTATCTGATAAACGGGTTTTGGCCCTGATAGTCTTTCATAAAATATTACATTTACCCCTGAAGTTGAAAACAGGAATGCAATTTTCTTTCCTAGTTATTTTCCATATATTTGTTTTTCAACATCTGTATGTCTGTTTATATTCTTTCTTTATTTAAGGCTACTGTATAGAGTTCTCCCTTTGTGATGATCTTGGACAAAGCAGTATGTGTCATCTCTTTGTCTATCTTGTCCTTTACATGTATACATAATATTTTCAGATAAAAAATCTCATCCTGCTAGCTTTGAAAAGTCAAACATCATATTCCGAGAGTGTTAATCGTAGACAATCTAAACAAACGCTGTTAGGCAGCATGCTGTTGGTTGTCCTGATGACACCGTCACAGTGGAATCTGTAACAGACATTTAAAAGTCAACCTTGTCTCTGATGGTCTTGATTTAATTCGTATAGGCCATAAGGGGTCATCCGTACTAATTGCAATGTCTTTCAAAAAACAGCTAAAATGTCCTCACAAGAGCTTCAAGGACTTTAACATGTGTCTTGTTCTTTTACAGATTATTGCTTTGTTATTAAATATTAAGTGGCTGACAAAAGCTAGCTGCAACTACCCAAAAATGTAATTAGGAGAAACATGCAAAAAATTATAATAATAAAAAAAACACCTACAAAATGATAAAAGCAAGAAGCCCTGAAAAGTCTTGACAGACAGTCAAGTTGTTGCTCTGTGTAGTTATCATGGTTTCACATACGCTATATGTAAAAAGTAGCGGCCTCTAAATGCATTATTTTCATCATCGTCCAACATAAAAACGTGATCGCTTCTTCTCTGCTTTGTGATGTGATTTAACCTTCATGCCAAAAGTAAGAGTGAGCACAGTTGAGGGAAACATTGAAAGGATTTTCAGTTTCACAAGTCCTCTGAAGGCATCAAAACACTGATTACAAAGGTGCCCTGGAGCCTTGAAATGAAACTGTCCTCAAATGAACTTTCATAAAACTAACTTCCGTGAACATGAATAAGTGTTTGTGTCCCTGGAGATCAAAGTCATTTAAATTTGTGTGTGTGTGTGTTTGTCTGTCTTTACGTTTGTACACAATAGCATATTCAACGTTTATTACTGGTGCATTTTTCAGAGTGTGCTTGAGGTTCTGTGAATTTCTGAACAGTGTGTGTGTGTGTGTGTGTGTGTTTGTGTGTTTGTCTGATGGCATACCTGCACATACCTGAACATTATGCCTTTTTTACAACATATACTTCTTTGTGGTTGCTACTGTACACTTAGTTCTTAGTAATTAATTTGTACCTGTATGCATGTGTAAGTGTGTGTTGGCGTGCACTTTGTGGCAAGGTGAAGGCAGTCATCTCTGACGCAGGCGGGCTGTTCGGCCTGGACCGTGGCCCATCTCCTCCTCACCTGTCGTTATGCCCACTGGCAGATCTGGCAGCGGCTGTGGGTTCAATGCCGAGGTGAATAGTTGAAGCTCTAATCACTGTTTTTGGAATGTTGAGGGGCGGGGCTGGTGCTTAGAGTAAGTGTGTGATGTTTGTGTATACATTTTCAGAGTTCTTTGTGTATATCATTTTGAGTGTGTGTGTCTCTGAAAAAGTGTAGCTTTTAATTTACCCTTGATCGAATTTGATTGTGTGTGTGTGTGTGTGTGTGTGTGTGTGTGTGTGTGTGTGTGTGTGTGTGTGTGTGTGTGTGTGTGTGTGTGTGTGTGTGTGTGCTATGGATGGTGTGTGTATGGTAAGGTTGAACTTGCATGAACACACCTCAGCGGCTTCATCCAAAGGTTGAGCGTCTCTCTCTGTCGGAGGCGTCTCGCTAACATAAACAGAGTGTTGAAGTTAACAGGGCGCGGCTCACCTGCAGCTAATCTGGATAATTAAAAAGAAGATCAAGAGAAACTGGATTTATCTTCTCTGTAAACTATGCAGAGCTAGGAGGTTGTTAGATTACAGAGCGAGAAGAAATGGGTCATTGAAGAATAAACTTGTTGTTCATTTTAAAGCACAGTCCCATTAGCTGCACCAACACTTCAAATCACTACTGACTTATATGTTAGACATATTTTACTCCTTCCAGATACCAAAGTCTGAATTCATTTCAGTTCATAATAAAAACTTATTAAGACTTATTTTACATCAGGAGGCGTATCCATCTCTCTGAAAATGGTCACCATTTAGTAAATAAAATTAAAATCCACTTTAACATTTTAAAAATTCTGAATTATATAGTCATTAGTGCCTATTGTCTCAACGAATAATCACCAAATAACAAAATAAATAACACTGTCCACACTGGAAGAGTTAAATATTGGACGCGTCATCATATGTAACAATATGTAGATTCCGGAATCAGGGGCGTTTTCTCTGCTGTTTAAGAGGATGTTTATTGAAGTATTTCCAACCTTATTTCTATCATCATATTTCCTTATCTTTTATTTAACTCCTGTCATGTGTGAGGCACTTCCTTCAATGTTCCACGTGCAGAGATAACCCAGCCTTATCGAGTAAACTTGAAACTAATTGCTTTAGTTGACCATATTCATCGCTGACATACAATCTGCAGGAAGCTTGCCACAGTTTTCAAAACTGTAAGAGCTAAGACAGGAACGAGTGGTATGATGATAAGAAAGGTACCAAACAACAGTGAGTTTGCCTACAGTACATTATCCACACCTTGATGAAATGAGTCAGTGTTCTTGTTCACTGTTTTTACATTATGCCATGAAAAGCCATAAACTATGATCATTAGATAACCCACGAAATTATGAGGCATTTTGGAAGTCTTACCTGAAGTTGAGGGAGTCTGGTGGACATTTCACAGGCAATGTATGATGCTGAGAACAGCTACTCCAGCGTAGGTAACATAAAGACATGGTCTGGTTTAAACACAAGATAGTCATTTCAACCAGGGATTTTTCCAAACAGGGACTGAGGTCCCATTTTCAATAAAGATCCTTTATTGGATCATGTTATTAACCCACAACATGATCATTTTCCTTATATTAAAATCAGTATTTTTTTGCCAGATGTAATCAAACAGACTGTTTTAGGTTAACCAGGTTAAACCTGAGGATCAACGGTAGTTTAAAACAGGCCGATCATGCAAAATGGCATTTCACTACAATGGATACGATCATATTGTAACCAGATTGTTAGGATCATGCATGCAAAACTATGCGTACATTTTTATAGAGAACCTACATGTACAGAAATGTACAGATTATGTGGTGTAAGTTCATAACTCTATACACAAACTGTCCTCAGAGGAAAATTTGGTCCCTGGAAAACTGTTTGAAGATAAAATGTTATGCGAGAAGTTATGGTGGTGGGCCCAGAACAGTGAAACCGTAACTCTCCTGCAGGGACCCATTTGTTCTTTGAATAAAGGTTGTGTATTTAGTTCAGAAAATATAGCATAGAGTTGTTTCACTTCTCCAACTTTCAAATGTCACAACCAAATCTACATAGTGCACATTTAATGGTCAACCAAAGCGAAAAAAAACAAAAACAAGAATGAAACATGGCATATAGTTAAATAACTTACTGTATGGTAAAGAATCAGAGCGAAAGGTTTCAAAAAATGTTGTCATGTTTGTGTGATTTTGCCTTAATCTTATTTACCACATTTAAAAGACACAAGTGTCAAAGATAAGATGTCAGGCACATAGTTTCAGGAGCTTAATGTGTCCATAAGTTTGAGTAAGAGGTATCAAATACAGTCAAAGGCAAGTGCAACAAGTCCAGAAAACAAAAGAAGAAAAACTAGTTAAAGGGTGACCCGCTGCTGAACCTCAGCAGAATAATGACCCAGAGGAACAAGTGTGTGAGAGAGAGTTAGACATGTTATCATGATCACCACGCTGGTTTTAGATCTTATCTTAATTTTCGGGGTTCAGGTCTTTTGCAGTTAATAGTTTTTGTATCTGCGATGTTGGCTTTGAGTTTAGAAAACACTTCACCGTCAGGATTTTAGGATTATTATGTGTTTCCCTATTTAGGTGAAAATCTATTCAGGGGCCAAGTGCTGCAGCTCCAAGTTACTCTCTCATTCAATCATCATTACCGTGTTTTCTCTGTGATTGTATGTATATGTTAGCATGTCAGCAAAATATTACTTGATTTAGAGAATAAATGAAGAGAGCAAGAGTAGCTTAAATTACATTAGTCCGACTACTCTGATAATAATCAGTTTAAAAGGGCTGTATGGGATAAAAGTGATCCATATTAACACCTCAGTCAGACAAAAACAACCCAAGAAAACACTCGCTTTCAAAGGGGGAGTTAAATCCTTTTTAACCAAAAATAGAAAACCAAGTTTACAAACCAAATTACAAGAACTAGGCCTATAAAAGAGCTCAACTTAATATAACTTTAAATCAACAAGATGACAACTAAGGTATGAACTCTAAAAACAGACCTAACACAATGAGACAAAAGGTGAACTTTTGGCCAAACCAACTCCAACACAAGGGGTAGACAAAATGGACGCCAAATTAACTACATACAAGGAAAAACCAACTAAACCCAAATCCCCCCCTGACATCACAGCACATGGTCTGCTCCAATTAGCGGGCTTCAGCACAAGATCGTGGTCTGCCCTTGGCCACGCCTTTTGCCCAGACCAGGAAGTTCCCTGCCCCAACATCCAGGTAACTCAAAAGAAAGAAATAATGATTAGTTCAACTGAAATGAGTGTTTAATCTTACAATGTAATAACTGTGCACACTAAATCTGAACAATGCAAAACTAAGTGTGTAAGCTGTTTGTATGGTTGACTGCTAAATAAACATGTGCTGGTGAACAACTAATGAGGTGAGAATGTGGATGAGTGATATTACCCCTGTGTGGTACTGGCCATCACAAGCGGACGCAGCAAAAGAGTCCACTATGCGATGCTATAATGAGAATATTTGCCTATATCAATGCTACGTGTAGTTTGGCCGAATCACAATGTCGACTAAAGAGCGGGGAACAAAATACTGACCAGCAGAAAACGTCATGCAGCCGTTTAAGTTTAGTTAATGCACTGACTCCAGTCACAGCATATAAACCTCACCAACTCCTCCCATCGGCTCGAGGTGAATTCTACCGAGAATATCCTGCTGCGCTCTCACATCCGCACACGTCTGGAAGGAGAAGCTCCAGTTGAAATCCTAGCGAAAAATTTGGCTGTTTGCGTTTTCTGCAAGTGTGAAAGCCCTATAAAACAAAGTATGTATGTAAAGTAAATATGCTTCATTCAAATGATCCAATAAGGTTAATGTGAACTTTTCAGAGAATATATAAATAGAAAGTTGTGGTATTACATTTTAGAATCTACAGTATTTAATGAATGTGTCATGCAAACACTTGTAGTGCTGCATCACTTTCTCTTCAGCAACTACAGATCTTTGCTGGCTGAACTATAAAACATGCTTTTACGTCTACGTCCAGGAAAAGTTTATTCTGTAAAAGTACAGAGTGAGACAGAGACGGAGGTCTGTGTGGGTAAGATGTCAGACTCGAGTCCTGAAAATTAGCAACGCTATCAGGTCTGACTGTGATGCAGAGTAAATCTTTCAGCACACCACAGTCATAATTATTTACAGTTAGAACAGAAAGCAGCCATTTTGGATCTGAGAGCAGGATTTTGTCACAGACATTATAAGAGAAAGATTGAAGGGTCAAAGATTGTGTGTGTAGTCTAAGTCAGAAACTGTGTTTTAAATGGAGTGAAACAGGAGAGCATTCATAATATTTCCATTCAAGGCAGCTTGTCAGTCATCATTTCTGCTTCAGTTCATCAATGAACATGATTGAATGAATGTGGTAAGACATAATAAGGATTCTGATGAATTCTGTAATATTTACATAATATCCAAGATGGCGGATGAATCAACAGTCAGACGCTTTGGTTAAAGTTTCTTCCTTTTTGTGAATGCTGCATATTCATAATGCTGACATATTTACAGTGTAGATAGAAGAGTGGAAAACAACATGCTGGCAAGCAGAGCTGAGTATGAAGCAGCTTCATTACATGCATATGCGTGACAGTTGAAGCGATGATTGCAGGATATAGATATGTCATCAACCCGACCCGCTCTCTCACGGTGAACTGTTTGGTATATTACCTAACCTCATGCAAGAAATGTTACGAGGGGGCTGGCAGGAAGTCCTGATAAGGTCGGGGTGAAAAATGTGGCCGCCTGCGTTCCCACCTGCAGCTCACCCAGAAAATGTTGGGAAATTCTTAGAAGTTATGTGCATGCAGAGGCTATGAAGGACCTGTTCAACAGCAAACCACTGTTAAAATGAATTAACGAGTCAGTCTCGTAGAAATGGAGTTGAGGCACAAAGCATGATGACTTTAGTGTCACACTAAAAAAAAGTTTTTTTAACACGCTTCACATGTTGCTGCTTAAAGGTGTCTGCACGCATCGGCTACATCAAGGTGTGCTGAAACTGCACACTTGCCAGTTACAAAAACTTTAACTTTAACTTTCAACCCAGTACCGTAAGTGTTAAAAAGACGTCTCTCTCTCTCTCTCTCTCTCTCTCTCTCTCTCTCTCTCTCTCTCTCTCTCTCTCTCTCTCTCTCTCTCTCTCTCGCTCTAAAAGCTTCCAGCAGCTCTGAGGGGATCAGAGCTTTCAGACCACTTGTTGCTAATAGAGGGATATTTACAGGAACAGAGAGAGTGTAACCTCAGGTCACTGCACACAGCAACAACACTGACACAAAGACAGACAGCCGGCTCTGCTTTTACAGCAGGGACAGACAGATACAGTGCAGCGCTCATGTAAGCTCTGTTCAGACAGGCAGCAGGTTCAGAACGGGTCACCTCTGTTTTCAAACATATCACACAGAATTCAGATCACTTTTTGAAGAGTATCACAACTCCTTCAGCAGTGAAACCCCTCAAGTAAGCTACAGGTTTGCCAATGAATCAGGTGTCCTATCAGCTGTAGAGTACCTGCTCGACATATCATTAGACGGTGTGTGGCATGATGTGAGTCGGTTCCAACCAAGATAAATCAGAGAGCAGCAGAGCCGAAGTATCAAAGTGAGGAAATAATTATCAGAATGTGGGTTTTCTGCTGCAGAACTGTGTTGGGGCCGCTGTGGCTTATAGAGTCGGTTGTCTCTCAACCAGAAGGTCGGGGGTTCAATCCCCAGCTCCTGCAGACATATGTCCCATGTTTCCTTGGGCAAGATACTTAAACCCGAGTTGCCACCGCTGCCTCTTCAGCGACGTATGAATGTGTATGAACGGGATTAGTTACTTCTGATGGACACTTTCCATAGCAGCCAAGACGTGCAGTGTTAAAGCACTTTCAGTTGTCAGGAGTCTAGAAAAAAGTGTTTTACAAGCTCAAATCCATTTACCGTTTCAAATGACTGATATTTTTTTCTAATTACTTTTTTACAACTGGGAGCAGATTTTGTAGGCAAAAACATGTGAACACAGTTCGGAGAAGATCATGGTCTGCATGAAAATGAATATGCAAGTTTTGTAAGTCAAGTTACCAGACAAATGTGAAAAGTCTTTGTTTAAATCTAGATATCATTCCTGTCTTCCTGAACAGGCCGACTTCTAAATCTTTGTACCAAGTCATCCGACTCAGACTAATAACTTTGATTATTACAGTTTTTCTCATAACAAAATACTGAGACATTGCCAACGCATCAAACCAGCTAGCAAAGAAATCATGTTTAGCTGTATTATAATGAGGAGGTTCATTGTAAACTTTAAAAATACACACAATCCCAAACTAAAGAGTAAGTTGTCACTTTGAAAGTGTAATTAAATCTATTCATAAAAATGAATAAAATCGAATGAAGACTGATGTAACAAAGATGAATAGACACCTTGTGTCACACTGTTACTGCTAGCTGACTACAAAAAGGACATTTTATACATTCCTGAGGGGAAATTCTGTTTTCAAATTGAACATGCTAAACAAACATACTGCAATACAGACTGAGCTGCAGCTGCCAAACTTTACGTGTTTCATAATTCTCAGACACAATCTTTCAGAAAAGTTAACAAAATCAAAGACCTCAAGGCAAAAACATGACAGTGATGTCCATAAATGTCCATAAAAACTCCATTGTTCCGGTGGGTTTTTGTTTTCATGTTGGTTCATTGTTATCAGTTATCTAATTCAGAGGCTTCGGAGTTATGATGGCCAATCATAACAATTTTAAGCCGATGAAAGGAAGCTATTAAAACAGAACCAGGGCCTGACCGGGTTCAGCTGGACCGGGTTAAGTTCTGGGGGAAGGGACTGCCAGAGCAACAAAAACATGTTATGTGAAAAATAAAACGGATAAAAAAAACGGAACACTGATCGAGTTAAACGTCTTGTGTTTTCAACTAAGCCCTGGATTTGGGGAAACACCAGCAAATTAGCCAGATCAACACTCCGGCAGTGTTTGTTGTCATTCCAGAGCCAGTTATGCCTGGTGCAGCCTCGCTGTAACCCCACCGCGGTGACACCTATATCGGCATTAAACAAATGCTGCAAGGTCCTGACCTCTCCATGTTTGGATTCACAGGCTGGGAGCCCAGACAGCCGCTCTGCACTGCGACGCACGTATCAACACAAACCTCCAAACAGGAATGCAGCAGGGGCCTGCTTCACTCGGCCAGCATGACCCTGTGTGTGTGTGTGTGTGTGTGTGTGTGTGTGTGTGTGTGTGTGTGTGTGTGTGTGTGTGTGTGTGTGTGTGTGTGTGTGTGTGTGTTGTAAGAAAAATCTCTTTACTTGACTATTTGTGGATCATACACAGAGAGGAAGTCAGCGAGAGCAGAAAAGTCCCAAATTCACAACATCCAAACAAAGGCCAAGGAAAACAATGCTGCAAAGAATGAAAACACTAAGGAGACAATGACAATCTTGCAGGGTGGGAACACAGACGTATATATACAGTACAGGTCAGAATAATTGCAGATGAGACTCAGGTGTGTTGGGACAAAAAGCGGGATACAGAACAATGACAGGAAGTAAGACTTGATATGATTCAAAAGCACCAGAATACAAAATAAAACAGGAAGTGAACACAACACACATTATATGAATATGGTAGACTAACATGACTAGGAACTTGTGTTGTTCAAATGTTTTGCCAATTGCCAAAAAACTGTTTAAAGAAAGTTCTGAAAGTTCAGTTCAGCTATCATAGATGAACTCCCGATAATCACAGAAAAAAACACATTATGCTTTAAAAATAAAATACAAATCAAAAATTGTTATAAACATGTTTTTTTTTTGTTATCAGTCACATTTGATTAACAAGAGAAGCTTTGCCCATCCTCTAACTCTGCTAAAGACTTTCACAGTAAAACAGGAGTTGATGTAGTTCCGTGTTTTTTAACACATTGAGGATTCTGTATGAAGAAGCTGTTAAACAAAACCTAAAGATGTGCCTGCGGTCAATGATTCCCAAATCCCTGTGTTTCCATTACCTGTTCCTCTGGACTTTCTATATCAACAAAATCTACGTCTTTTAACTGACAATCATCAAACAATTTTCACTTTCACAATCATGATTACTGTATTGTGACATCATTATGGTACAGTATTTTTTTTTTTACAGAATGGGGAGATGTAAATCAAAGACACAACATGAACAAAGACCCAAATCCCTCACTTCCTAAGCAGCCACGGATAACAGTGAGCTTTCAATCAGAAAGTAATTTATTTAGATTAATTAAATAATTAACAAGGACATAATAGGGACAATATGAATGACTAAAGATATGGGTGAATCGATTGTTGTCCGGTCCGGGTTTTGTTTGGTTGATATTGCTGTAGTAGCCGCTTGTCCTTTCCTCAGTCGCTCTTTTTCTGCCCTCACCCACTGGATTTCTGCCCTCACCCACTGGTTTTCTGCCCTCACCCACTGGTTTTCTGCCCTCAAGCGTTGGTTTTGTACACTGCGGCTCTGATTTTCTTCTTTAAGCCACTTGTTACTCTCATTTGGCCATTGGTTTTCTTCCCATACCTGCTGATTTTCTTCAGTCAGGTTGGTGATTTTGCTCTCTAGAAAGCATAGACTTGTGCCATTTCATCTACCTGGGCTTTCAGTTTGTGGCATATTTGCAGTATTGATCAGCTGAATATTTAATTTGTGAAAACATTGCTTTCAGCTGAAGATGTCTCCAGTAAAATCTATTTGTATACACTTTAATAAGCACTAACTGATTTGCTTCAGGAAAACATACACTTAAATATTTGTGCTCACTCTTCCAATCACTCGAGGCAGTTTACTCTCGAAGTCATTCAATCACTAATGGAGTGTCATGCAAAGTAAACATCATCACACGATTGGGAATCAGGCTTTTAACATGCAAACCGAAGAAATCTGGGATATTACTGCTGATCTTCCAATAACAAACAACCCACTCATAGACGCCTGGTTAAACCAACAGAGTATTTTCATTTACATTATGAGGAATGAATCTACAAAGTCATAAAGTGTCTACAAGAAGTTCACTGACAAGAAGTTCACTGACAAAGTTATAATTTTAAATGTCATCCCCAAGCGATTTAACCACTTTTTTAAAAAAAAACTATGGATTTGTTTTGGAAATCCAAAGCAGTGGGTTGAAGTTAGGAAAGGACCATGGTACATTTGATTCAAGTATGAGAGCCTTTTTAAAGTTTTTAAGAAGTGGAATATTTTCTTATCTGCAGAAACGTTGGGATTGAAAATAACCCGGGGCCTGAGGGATGTCATCTTCCTGTTTTGTGTTTCTAAAGGGCTGAGGATCTGTTGGTCAGATTGGTGTGTTGTGTGTGCTGTTTTTGTTGATTTTTTTTCTGCTTTTGTGGTTGTTATGGTGTTGGTGAAAGTAATGATGTGTTACTGTAAACTTTAGAAAACAGTTTTTTGGAAGTTCCTTGTAAGTAAATTGGTCTCCGTTTCTTATCAGGCTGCTGCAGGCTGGTCGTTTATATTCAGTGACTATGCTTTCTACTGTACTGATCTATTCATTCAACTTATTTGAGATGTATAACATGTGGAAAGTGACACCAATGCCCCATCATTACTTGTCTATGAGATGTGTGCATTTCATACGTTGCTCATATGAAGCTCTTTCTTTACTTCACTGTCTTTACATTAAGGAGCTATTTTTGCACAGGCTTTCTTTTTTTCTCATGAAATACTTGTACAATTGTATGTTAATGTCTTTATTTATTTGCATTTTACATCCTATTTTTCATGGTGAATATGATCCCCGAAGAGCCCCACTTCTTAAAAAAAACGTTTTTTCTTGTTTCTTATAACTTTTCTGCAAACCAGCAGAAATGCTACCACTGTCTTCAGTAAGAAACATAGAAAAAAATACATCTAACGTCAAGGGCCCCATGCGGTGACAGTTTTTATTGGCCCATTTTTGCACCCCCAGCTACTCTAATTTTTAACATCTTTTAGGTTCCACTTTTCTTTAATCCAGACTGGCATGCTTCTCTGGTGTTTAAAGATATAAAGGTAAGGTGATGTGGTACCTGAAGAATTTTTTTTGATGACATAAAAATGTTGACAATTGGAAAACAACACTTGAAATGAATCAGCAAGAACAGAGGATTTAAAGATGCTCCTCTTCTTAAATGGTCTGTGGTACAACCAAATATGAGACAGCTACAACAGTTGCGGTTATAGTTGAGAGCGGATTTTACTCAGCGGTATAGTTGGTCATCTCTCAACCAATAGGTTAGGAGTTCAATCCCCAGCTCCTGCATGTACAGTACCCATTGGACAAATATGTCATTGGCAACCCCCATTTGCTCCTGCTGCTACGTCTTGTGAATGTGTATAAATGGATTAGTAAAACTGATGGAATAGCAGCCATCAGTGTGTGAATGTGGTGTGAATGGGTAGGAGTGACCTGTGGTTTAAAAAGCGCTTTGAGTAGTCAGAATAGCTTGCTATTCTAGTCTATTTACCACTTACTATAAAGCTGAAAGTTCCAATCTCACAAGTGCAAAACCGCAGAGTAACAGAACTGTCAATCACAGTCCACACCCACATTGAGGTCCAATCAGGCAGAATAAGTGAAAACACCTGTGTGGGTGGACCCTGCGTGTGTTGTGGGCTTTAACGTTCATGTACAGACAGACTTTAAACACTTCCCCACATACAGTAGAGTCACTGAGGACACAACAGCACAAACACATTCACACTCGTACAGAAGGCTTTAATGTGCTGTTTGCTGGGTGTGGTGCCCCGGCAGAGTTCATGAATTAAGTGAACTCTTGAACTGTACTCTGGTATGTGGCAGAGAGTCATTCAGACAACCAGTCAGTTAAACTGTGCAGGGAAAATCTCTGTCTCAACAAGTCTGCTAATAAGACCTCAAACCTTACTTTAATAGATAAAAATAAACATCTGAAGAATCAGCTCCGCCAGTGTGGAAGAGTTTTTGGGACTTTTTGACGTCTGTCCTGCAGACATTTTTAGGGAAATTGCAGGAGTTTGTTGAGTGTTGGTGGAAACAAAACAAGTAGATCCTCTCTGCACAAGTCTATGACATGTGTCATTCACTCCTTCCACTCATCAATCCCTGAAGAAACCAATAAATCTGTCAGTCAGTTGCAACTTCTTGTGCCTTTCTAGTCCCATTCCTTCTCTATTTTTTTGCAGTCCTTTTCTCCCTCTATATTAATTTCTATTCCTCCAATGTTTACGTTTCTAATTTCTGCCTTCCTCCCTCATTTTTGATTCTCTCTTTTTCGTTTTGGCCTTTTTACGCCTTTATTGTAGAGATAGGACAGTGGACAGAGTCGGAAAAACCGGTGACACATATGGGGGTATGACATGCGAGAATGGAGCCACAGGTCAGATTTGAACCCGGGACACCAGTAATACAACCTCTGTCCTAACCACTAGGCCACCGGCGCCCTGTGATTCTCTTTTTTTAACTCATTATCCACATATTGGGCACTGTGTACATTTAAAAGTAGTAGTCAAATATGATAAAAATTACTTACCTTACCTTTGACATGTGTCAGTGCTACAAAATGGCAAGGCATTGCATGTCAACATACTGCACACATCTTCTGCTTTAAACAAACCAGGTTGTGATCACATCTAAAGGAGTTTCTTAAAGTGCTGTCCTCTTCAAATTAGCACACTTGGTTGTATTGAGAAGTCTTCCCTCTCATGGATACAAAAGTATAGTACACTTGTCTTTTCCTCAAGGTATTCATAATGTTATATTTAGCTGTGTACAAGAAAAGTGATGGACAATAAACCTGGACCTGGAAAATTCAGATTCATTCACAGATTTGGTGGCAGTTGCTTGAATCCAGTTGGCCCTGAGGAACTGTCTTAATGTCTTAAAATCTGAATTTAAGTGCTAAATAATTGCTAAATAAGAGCCAAAAACGTAACCAGGAAGTTTGTGTGAAAATCTTTAGCACACTCAAAGCTGTTCAGAGGTCATGGTCAGCCTGAGGGGGGCCACTCTTGGTCAAGGACACTGCAGCAGGGCAGACAGGGATTTGAACTTCTAACCCCCTGCCTGAAGCTTCAGACATAAAGGTGAACTCCAAAGTGTCCGAAATGAAAACAGGGTTGTTTTTTTTTCTGTGTCTGACCTTGTTTCTTTCTGTCCTTGTGTCTGTTTCCCTGAATTCTGTCTGCAGGCGTTTTCTTAGCCTGTCCTCCTCAAGGCTGAAGACTGGAATGCTGACATAACAGATGTTGTCTGACAAAGCCAATAATTATCTGCTGTATGGCTGTATGTCCATACCCGTTTTACCTCCTCCCTCTCTGCATCCTCCTCCGCCTCCTCCTCCTGCTTCACCATCTAGGCTTCCTCCAGCTGACCCCTCTGCCCCTTAAATATTTACCCCTGCCTTTGTAAATGAAATGCCTTAATGGCTGATCTTACAAGAAAATATTCATATATTCATTACAAAATGAATAACCTGACCTTACTTTGTTAATTGAACCTGGTGGATCACCACAAAGCTCTACTGGCATGAGGCAGTTGGTGAATGTTCCTCTTATAACTGCTCTTTAGCCTCATTTTAATAATTAAATGCTCTCACTTATCTTATCTCACTGTGGTTGTGGGTCATTTACTGAAAATGAAAATGAAGGTAGATGGGTATCTTTTGTCCTCAACCAGAACCAGGTGAGGAGGTCAGGCTCAGGTGGTATGTGTAGATTTTTATGGCAAATGAGACGCTGACGAAGAATGATCGGTGAAAGTTTTGTTTTTGTTCCTCATCATGAATAAATTAAACAAACTGATGGATATTCTGCATTGAATCCAAGTGGATTTGACAAACTACTTCTCAACCAAGCAACCACTTCTGGTTTAAAATAAGAAAGCTAATGCTGAAGTGCAAAAAGTGCAGTTCCCCAAGTGTCCACTTCAGGCTGGCTGCAAAAGCCTCGTACACAACCCTTTGAAATATCAATTTTAACAGTAAATAATAACCATGTTTAGAGCCTGGTTCACAAAACAGTTAGGTCTGAATATTTATGTCCTGCCTCAGCTCCGCCTCTTTGCCAGTTGACCAGAAGTTAGTTTGAGGAAGCATGTCCTATAAGGTGAAGGCCTTCATTGAGCTTCAAAATTGCACTTAAGACACCAATGGATGACATCACTAAGATAATGTCCATGTTTCATACAGTTTATGTTTTCAACAGAAATGCTACATCCTTTCTATTTTAGTAAATAGTGGTGCACAAGATTTTGAACAATCTATATTGCATCCATCATTGATGTAAGCTAAAGTTGTTTTCTTGTTTGGGGTTAAAAAGAGGACTGTATGATGTTTGTTGGGAGTCAGACGCTGTAAGATTTGTTGGTCAAATTGGCCTCAGTTCCTGTCAGGAATTCTAATCCCTTCCAGTAGCAGGAATAGCAACTATATCATCAAAAGCATCAGGGAACATGATGTAGATAAACAGGAATAGGCCAGAAAAATGTGTGAAATGCTCAACCTAAAAATAGAATTAATTGTCTTTTACTAGACTCATTACTAACAGTCTAATGTTTGGTGTGATCCCAGCTCAAGGGACAATTTTAAGGAAGATGTTTTGACACTGTGTTGATTATTTAAAGCAGAGACAAAAAAAAACAAAAGTACAGGGACCAGCTAAATATTGGTTATGTTGGATGGCAGTTATACTTCTGCAATACAACAAAAACAGTGACATACAGTAACATGTTTAGAGTCTCTGCTCGCTAAGGATAGCAAAAGAGAGACTGTGCAACAGATGAACTGCTAGTCATATTTGACAGCTGCCAAACTTTAACTTCAGTTCATCTCTATTCACAACATCACACAATGAAGCCCTGTAGGTCTCATACACTGACTCAGCACAATGATGGCTATGTAAACTTTCAATTACAAGTACAAAAAAGAAAAACCACCAGGATTTCAGCATTGTGGGTTTTTTCCTATGATAGCAGTAGTGATGAAAATAGACTTAAAGAAAACACAAGCTGGACGTAAAATATCTGGTCTCACACACACAGACATGCACGGACAAGCACACACACACACACACACACACACACACACACACACACACCAGCTGGTTGGCTCTGTAGCTGATGTTGGCCACCAAGTGCTTTATCCACATCACCATCTGACCCTGTTTTCTCCCTCATTTTACAAATTGGTGTCCCTTATCGTGCCCAAGAACTGCCTATGAACCAGAAAACATACAAATAAGAGGAGGAGGAGAGGGGGGAGGAGAAGGAGAAGAAGGAGGAGGAGGCCAGAGGCTGGAGGTTAAGTCTCACTGATATGACTTTTATAGCTGAAATGAAAGAAAAATAATTTCATTCCTGATTTTAAATTATTTCTGTCCTCTTCCAAAAGTTTGGATGCACTGCAGTCTCAGAAGAAGTACTTCTTGATTTAGAAATACCAATGTTGCATGTAAAAGCACATTGGTGTTGTCAGGTAGAAAACTTCTGCCAATAGTTGGAGCTAGTGAGTCCATTAATATCTATTTAGCTTATTAGTATTAAACCTGCGGCATCCAAGATAAACTTCAACACTCCCTTCAATCTGCTGCTTAAGCCACTTCTGTAAAGCTTGCTGTTGTTACATCATAACTGAAAATGAGCAAACTGCACCCATCATTAACTAGCAACTATAGGCCAGTCTCCAACAACTATGTTAAACCCTTTTCACACATACGGAAATCTCCTGAAAAACACCGGAGATTAGGCTATCCGGAGGGGCTTTAGGCTATATGTGAAATGCGGAATTTGCCTCTGAGTTTCTCCGACCAGACCCCCTAGTATTTATTTCACAGAAAGTCCAAGTGAGCTGATGTGAGAACGCGGCAGCAATTCGCGGAGAATTCACCTCGAGCCAATGGGAAGAAAATTACGTTTATATACAGTGGCTGCCTAAAGTGTCTGCACGCGACCACTACGATCTCCGTGCACGTAATTAAACGGCTGCATTATGTTTTCTGTTCGTCAGTATGTTGTTCTCCTCTCTTTTGTGGATGTTGTCATTCCATTGGATTACACATAGCATTGATATAAAGGCAAATATTCTCATTATAACGTTGTGTAGCGGACTCTGTTGCTTCAGCCGCTACTTCCGCGTTGTTTATTTACGTCACGTCTTACCTCAGGAAATCCCCCGCCCCCCCTCCCCTCTGACAGGGAAAGTCTCCAGCTGTGAGGAGCATATGTGAACGGCTAGGTCGGGAGAATCTCCGGAGAAGTCCTCCTGTAAATATCTAGATATTATCCGGAGTGCATATGTGAAAACGGCTTGAGTAAGATTTATCAAAAGGTCTTTTACAAAAAACCACACTCTTATCAAACCCTCCACAACATATAAACGCATCAGTTAGGTTTTAGAGTGAGTCATAACACTAAAATCTTGTGGTCAATTTCTTGAAAATCTTGTTCAATGTTTGATTGAGTCTTTAAGCAATGTTGATCATTAAAGTATACTTAAAATACTTTAAAACTAGAGCTTATCTTGACGGGTCCTCCAATTCTCAAAAAAATAAGAAGGGGAGAACTTTCTCAATTTTACTTTGTAACTTCACAAGAAGTTAGCATTCCCTGTGGGGCCCACAAGGTTCTGTTCTTGGTCCACTACATTTAGCTGATGTTACATAGTTTTATGTCACACTTTTCTTTAAAGGGCACAGTCAGAAATCTGTATTGCAGTCGAACAAAAAAGGTAAGATTATATCCATGTTATTGACATTTTCTCTGAAGCACATAGTATGTCAGGCACCTGGGCGTTATCGTTCATGCCAATCCTGATTTCCAGCTTTACATTAAAGCTTACTTTTTCAGCTTTATACCATTTAACAAAACATTCTAAATGTCCTGTCCTATTCCTACTAAGAAAAAACTGGTCAATGTATAAATCTCCAGCCGGCTAGATTCCCAGTTGGGGACTAAATGGGAAGATCCCAGCTGTCATCTGTTAGTCCTTGTTTTACTGTTAGGACCCAATAAAGTGAACTATGTATGAAATGTTCTACAAATATTAACACTTAAGAAATCAAGTTGATGCATCAGTTATATAATGCAATGACCGTTAGGTTGTCCTGTTTTGTGTTCTATCCCCTCTTTGGTTCCCATGCACCCTCCCATCAACTGACCGGGTGCTGACCTCCTCAGTTGCTGGCACTAGAGTGAACTCTGGTTCAAAACGTCGCTGAGTTCACAGTGACTGAGTATCCATCAGATAACAACCTTGGCAAAGCTACGGGGCCCTGCAGCGGACATAATTAGGCCAGTCTGTTTGTGTCCCATTAATTTTCTGCCACGTAGCTTCACCCCATTCTCTGCCTGTCAATGAAGGCGGTCAGGTGGAGGGTGGAAATGCCTGGCGACCTAAGCTGTGACCTCAGCAGTGGCCTCAGCAATGACCCCAGGGACGACATTGTCAGTTATGTCTATAATGAGGTCGTTATATGCTGATTGTCATCAGTGTGCTATAAATACCATGAATACTGCCACTAATACTAATGCAGCAATACTGGGAGTATCCAGGGTATGACAATTGTTGAGGGCTCATTCTGGGTCACCTTTGAGATATCCATAAAGTATGGATCAATTCTTTAACTGAGGCTTATGGAAATCTTAGTTTTGTTGGGTTATTGGACAATAAATCAAATGTCTTAGATAAAACATTACTTACTTAAGTTCCCAAACCAAAGGCTCTTCAAACTTCCCCACTCTATTACACTAAAAGTGAATTTAATTATGGCTCTTGACAGTATAAAGAGAAGGATTTTGGCTCTGCTCTTGTAAAATTTTTTTAGTTTTTTTAGGGAATATTGAATTAATAAACTCTACAACTGTAGAAATTACTAATGTATATAATATATATCTGCATTAATGTACTTGTGTCCAGTATGAGTTAAAGTTGTGTTGTTGTTTCACTGTTTCAGTCAAAATGAATAGACGGCCAATCTGTATCCTGCACTGAATTATTTTAACAATATTTTTATGTGCTGAAATGGATACTCATTGCTGAAAGTTCTCAAAAAAACGTCAAATATCCTTTTTACATTACCATTTTAAACTGTACTGCAATTATGTTCTTAATTGTTTGAATGCTGTCCCCCTGTTTGATTGTCAATATTCCTATTAATTACGCTCTCGTGTTGTGCCAACAAATGTTATGCTAGTCTGGACCCTGAAACAAAATTCTAAAAACAGGATGTAACAGCACAGTAATATAACCATCATTAAAAAGTAAAGAACCACAGAGCCGCACAACAGAAACATCTGATCTCACAATCCACAGCCGAACAGTCACTTACAGATTTAGGGTGCAATAGTTGGCTTAAAATGAAAGTGCAAGGTTTGTATTGCAGAGGGGACAGAATGTTTTTGACACAATTTGTCCCAGGCGCCATTGACTCTTAGCGCCTCCCAGAGGGTAATGGCTGGATGTGATCACTGTGTGTGGGCTAATCACAATCACTACGTCCATGTTATGGTTCAGACCACACTGGTGTAGCAGTAAAGCACTTATAAATCTAAAAGCCAAGATCATGGAGTAAATTTCTTACATTCATTTGGTTCCCAAATAAAGACACTGGAAATAATTGCTTTACATTTAGTATGGACTTAAAAACAGCTTTGAAATGCCAAATAAGTGAATTTTAGACATGTGATTTAAAAAGCAATTAATCATGGCAAAATATTGAGACTTAACGATTTATCACAATCCTTAAACAGATCAACTTTATTCTCTATCTTTTTACAGTTTGTTTTTTAAATGAGGATTTTATTAGTGAAAGTAAAATTCTAAACAATTTTAGAATTAGATGACCAGGTCAATTAGATGACCTGCGCGGAATCCCTTTAAGGGTTTTGAAAGATTTGTTGTCTTACCTGCTTTTCACTGGTTGTTTGAGGATACTTTAAAATCTTGCAGTGAGGCTGACAAGAGGTTTTGTCTCACTTTTGAACTGATCCAAATATTTGCTGGTATTTGACGATTTAATAGCAAGTTATGCAGATGTGAATGTTAAGGAAATAGAATAAGGAAGTCATGGATAAGTGGTTGTTATTGAAGTATGAATATACTTTTTTGGTTTGTGCATGAATTCAACAATAACTCTGTGAGTTTTAGCTGCAGACTTCCTGTTCACTGTAGTACTTTACTTTGAAATTCTAGAGAAACCCTACCATAAGTGAGTTGCCTGTATGTAGCTTTGCTCGGATTTGAGTTGGTTACTGTTAACCCAGTCCCAAACTACTCCAGTTCTCAGGGTCATGGGTTGGGATGTTAATAACCATGGCCCACTAGTTGTTAAAGAGGGTCAATGTTGATGTCAAGTCATTATTAAAAATCCAAAGGTTTGTTGGGTGAAAGTGGTGACTCCAGTTGTTGCTGTTTGTTTTAAGGGCATACATTAACATCATGATCAACAGATCTGCTGCTCTTTATGTGCACTGGTAAGGATCCGAAAAGGATGTTGGCCAGAGTCTGATATGCAAGGAAAATGACCCCACCAGGTTTCACATAATGTGTCTATCTATCTAGAAATGGCATCACTAGATTTTCAGAAAACTGCAAATTGATTACATTTTTTGATTTTTTATGTATATGTCACTTTTAGGATTCTTCAGGAGCCAGTCTTTTTTAAGAACATATCTTCAAAACATTTCTTAAGAGTGTATAATGTAGTTGATATTGTCTGTGTCATCGAGATAAACATATTTTTCACAACCTAACATATTATTTTGAGCTAACTTGTGGGTCTTCTCTAGTGCAGTGGTTCTCAACTGGTGGGTCGGGACCCAAAAGTGGGTCAGGCAGCTGTTTTCATTGGGTCACGAATATTGTCTGGGAAAACAAAAATGTGTCAAAATGCGATGAAGCACATGTTTGTTTTGTTCTGTTTCTTTGTCTGTCACATGTTTTGTACCGTCTGAGATCCAAACTCTCCAATTTTTTTCATTCAGTAAATCTGATTGGTGGAAAAATATCAGTAATTTGGGTCAGGATTTTCACGAAGGAGTTGGTGGTGGGTCCTGAGACTAGACCAGTTGAGAACCACTGCTCTAGTGTAAAAAGTGATTGGTTACAGGCTAGATCTTATTGTAAAACTAAGCTCAATTTACCTACATGAAACTAAAATAGTTATGAAGTATTAAGACAGGATTTGATGTTCTAATATGAATATTAAATAAAAAGTAAAATATATCCTTGTTAAAAGAAAGCTATGACACACTACTTGAACAACAACTCATAGAATGACAACTGTGTTTATCATCTTCTAGTTTACTCTTTACATCAACTGTACAGCAGCTACATCGGACACACTGTTTACATACATACAAACATACACAACGCAACAACTGGACAAGTATATACAGACTCCTGAAAACGGAGAAAGTGCTATCTCCTTCCACAAATCCATCCATCCATACACAAGATTTCACAGCGCTTCTGTTAGAGCTTCAAGACCAATAACAGTCCGAGAATTAGACCATTAAAACAAGAATAATAAAACAATAGTAATAATAATAATTAAAGAGTTATTTTTTAATATTCGCTGCTCTAAATAATAAATGGTTTCTATGCCCTAGCAGTAAAACTTAAAAGATACCTTTACATTACAGGTTAGTGTCTCTATCTAGTCATAATAACAGCACAAATGTTTAAGATAGAGTAAATGGTCAACAGAAATGATACACCTGCATTTTAAATACAGCTTATTCATAATGCTACTTCATTTGATACACACATAATAGCACTGTATATATTACATTCATATCTAAAAAAAGAAAAACATTTTGAATGGTTTTGACCTTGATGTAAAGATAGTTCCTGGTTTGAGGACTTATGTGTCAAAATCAAGTGCAAGTTCCATAAGCTTAATTTTTTTTCCCACTCATTGCAAAACATCAGGATTTAGATCACTAGACATGACTGGCAACTTTTTTTCCCCCTCAGGCATTCCACTATCCATTTCCTTGGCGCTGACATGCATCCAGGGCTTTGATCACTGGCAGTTCAGAAAGGCAGTTCCAGGTTATAAGACGCTACTAGACAGAACTGAACAAGTAAAAATCAACAGAACACAGATTTGCTGAACAGTCTGTAAAGGATGTATATAAACCATGTTGAGACTGGCTAAGTTTTACCAGCTTCCTTTTTTCTAGATTTTCTAATTGCGGATATAGAAAGTATTGTAAATGTAAGTAAAGTCGAATAAACAGCAAAAATAAATATCTCTTTGACGAGGTACAAAAGTTAAAAGACCCAAAGCTTAGTGAATTGTAGCATCTGTTAAACACTTTGTTGTGATATGTATCGATTTATGCAGAATCTGTCTTGATATTTGGATTTGTTATGATGTAAGGCCACACATATGAGAGTGTTTTATAGTAACTGAAAAAACTATAGATAACATTGTTGGAAGAGAAATATTATTATGCAATCTGTCGAGCGGGCACATCAGCAGGTCAAATCTTATGTTTGAAAAAAATCAAAGCTTAAAGCTCCAGTGAGGAACTTTTGGTTTGAGTTGGTTTTGGCGCCCCCCTGTGGACATATTAATGCCTCTTGTCTCTTTCCTGATTTTTTTCTATACATATGTAAGTAGTCTTTGTGTCAAAGTAACATCTTCCTGCTTTCTTGTCAAATGGATCACTCATTGAGAATCTTTGCAGTGGAAAATGTAAATAATAGCTGTTTGTGCAGTATGCAGTTCATCACTTCATCTGACACCTAACCTGCGGCAGCAGATTCAGACATGAAAAAATAAAACCACAGAAATAGTCTATCTTGTCACTGTTGGTCACGTTTTGCTTTTGTAGCGCATGAAAAGGCATCAGTTTTCATTTAAAATCTGTTTTATAACTCACCAAAAACTCAAGACATTTGAATAGACCTGACTCTGTCGTTGATAAGCACTACAGCTCATACAATGACTACAAATATATGTGAGAGAAAAGCCGGGTTTCAAACCCAACAGTTGTACATGTATGGTGGTTTAAAATATGCTTGTGTACCAACACAATGTGGTTTCTGAGGTTGGGACCAAATCAGTGAAGATATGATGAGGTTTTCCAAACCAGCAATGTTCTTCATGTCTGTCAAAGTGAGAGGGGACCTGAACTGAACAATCAGGCCTGGGGAGGTGGATGTGTCTCTTTTCTTGGGCTCGTAGAGTTTATTCAGAGGGTCAGTTGGCCTCTCTGATTTTTTCTTTTCTCCGGGGAAGTCATGTGAGTTTGTTTTGTGAATCTAAAGGGGCTTGTTGTAAGTAAAATTCACATGAAGCCCATTTACCGGGTGCACTATCGGCACTGTCTGCATTTTGGGAAAGTTCTCTGTGGCCAGAGTCCATTTGCAAGTCCCAATCAGCTCCACTGCCAGAGTTTTTAGGATGATCTGAGCCAGTTCCTTCCCTACGCAGCTCCGCACGCCACCACCGAAAGGCACGTAGCTGAACCGAGCCAACCGACTCTCCTCGCGCTCGGGGCCGAACCGATCTGGGTCAAACAGCTCGGGGCTCTGGAAGACCGCTGCCGTCTCATGGGTGTCCCTGATACTGTACATAACACTCCAGCCTTTGGGGATCTGGTAGCCCTGTGAAATGAGGAAGGGGTCAATAAATAAAAAAGTCAAGAAAGGTTCTATTTTCACAAACAATAGTTTTGAGCATCTTTTTGTATTAAAATCAATTGTGGATTGTAAAATATCTTGTTGTCTCTTTCCAATAAACTCAAAGACAAGGGGGAAAAGGAAACAGAAGAAACGGAGTGAAGTGGAAAACCTGTTTTAGAGTGCTGTTTAACTTTCATTTATGACAAAAGTTAAAGTTATATATTTTTGTATCACTCGAAAGAAATTTGTATCTTCATCTTTACATTCCTTCATCCTATAAAGTCAGACTTCCTTATAACCTCATCCCAATTAAGTCTGCCAATTAAGGATATGCATGTTTACCCTTCAGAAAGTCACACTTCAACAAACAAACACAATGACGTTCTCAATACCACAATTAATTCTCAGCTGGTTCATGTCCTGATAAAGAGTTGCAGAAATCGTGACATGTGCTCTCCTATAATTGCTCTGCGTGTCAACTGTCTTTTTCACCACAATCTCTGTAAATTGGGGGCACACTGAGGACAAGGAAGGCCCATTCAAGGGCAAGGGATAAGGTCATGACGGGTCCTGTCAGGCAAGCAACACATAAACTGAGCAAAACATCAAACTAAAGCAATATCTGAATTAAGACTATTATTTTAAACTTGACATTTTGAAAACTGTGAGCCCTGAATGCCAAGGAGTGATTTTAAAGATCCTGAATCTGTATTGCTTATAGATTAACAAAATTGCCCACAATGGCCGAAGGAGAATTAAAAGAAAAGCTCACATCCCCATATCTACACATGTACAGGTGCCCTTTGACAACTCTTAGGGAATGGGCCTGAAGTTTTTGAGTTTGTCTGTGGGGGTTTTATTTATTAATAAAAATAATGATAATAATAATTAAATTCAGACAAAACAAGAGCCTATATAAAGAAAGGGTATATTCCTGCAAGAGAGTTGAACTTACGTCTAATTCAAACGTCTGCAGAGCTGTCCGGTAACCACCGGAGACTGGCGGCAGGAAGCGGAGAACCTCTTTGACTACACAGTCGACATAGCGAAGCTGGCTCAGCTTGTCCAGGCTCAGGTAGGGTATTTGAGAACGGGACTGTGGGAAACCATCACTGTGATTCTGGTGATTGTGGCAGTCTCCGTTTAGCAGGCAGGTTATCTCGGTGTCAGCAGCGTCCTCCTCCTTCTGTTTGGTGACATCAGACGGACTGGGACTGCTGTGGGATTCGTAGCCGAGGCCCTCTGCTTCCAGCTCGACTTTTGCTCTCTCCACCACTGCTGGATGACGAAGAAGCTGAAGGACCAGCGATGTGGACGCGCTGGCTGTGGTGGAGTGAGCAGCGAAGATCAACTCTACTGCTGTTTCCTGCAAGGGGAGAAAGGAATAATTGGAGTGGTCAAATTACATTTTATTTTACAGATTCAAAAATACATTTACATACAAATGAACAGCTGTGGTGGACTAGACAAGAACTATAAAAAAACATTGTTGGAAACTGAGAATGTTTATACAAGGTCAAACCATTTTGAGCCATAAAGAAAACTTCATAAAGCAGGACCTGAATATTGATGTTTTAATGATGGGGGTTTGTTTTTGCAACTTTTAGTAGTACATTTATCACTGAGTCAAAGAGCGCACATCTTAACCTGGAGCCCTCAAGGAAACCTCACCTCACTGAGTCAAGTCTTCTAAAAACATCTGTAGCATATTTACAGGCTCAACATTTCACCAGCCCAAAGCTCTTTTCCACCTACTCTTCAACAATGCTTAACCTTTGTTTTTGACATTTCCAATTCCACCTCACCTTTGAGCCACTCACTAATCAGTAAATCAAGCTGAAAATTGGTCAGAATTCATCATTAAGTTTTGTACATCAATATCTGGATCATTTGTAGTCTGATCCCATCATAACTACGTCATTCTGGTACCTTGAGCTCCTGGATGCTAAACTGGTGTCCGTGCTCCTTTGCACTGGACAGCATGTAATCGAAGGCATCGTGGTAATCCCCGTCAGCCTGCGGTCGCTCCGTCTTCTCCTCAATGATTTTCTCCATGTTGGTGTGCAAGATCTCTCTAGCTTTTATTCCCTGGACACAAAACATTATTATTGGTTATTATTGAATAGTATTATTTCAATTGACAAATAAAGTTTTGGATGCATCAAATTCCACATTTGGTGCTTGAATTCTCTATAATAAAAAATGTATTCAACATTTATCTATTTGTATAAATAAACAAAAATTCCAAAATTATATCACAACTTGTGTCCATTAACTGTATTCAAGTTTTCTAAATTGAACAAAAAAATTGTGCAGCAGATATAATGGTATTTTCTGTGTATTGTTTTTTCTCCCACCTCCATTCATGTCCTTTTTGGTTCTCCAAAATATTCCCAAATTGAAAAATGTAAGGGAGGTTTATTTCAAAATCATGTGATGTGACATTTCATGATCCCTCATACACTTAACCTTATTTTATGAATGCCTTGAGCAGTGTAGACTGTTAAACAGGCTCCTGAATGTAGTATTGACCCTGTAGATTTGGACAGATCTGGCACCTCCAGGCAACAGATTAAAGCGTGATTAAAGTGTTTCTAAAGTTGTCTTTTAGCAGGTTTGAACTGGGTCCTTCATCCCCTCACCTTGCGTAGCCCACTGAGCGGAGCGTCTATTGGCAGCGAGAAGAGGTTGTTCATGAGCTGCTCAAAAATTTGGGCCAGGTAAACTATCCGCTCCTCCTCCATCTGCAGACCCAGCAGGACCCTGATGGCGATACGGAAGGTCAGAGACCTGGCAGCGCTGTAAACATCGATGGCGCCCGGCTCTGAGCACCACTTGGCGATTTCAGACTTGACGACGTCCTGCAGCCGGGGCAGGTAGGACTCCAGAGCCCCCCGGCTAAACACTTTAGCTAGGATCTTGAAAGGGTTGAGGAAACAAAGAGAGGGGAGTCATAAAAAGTTATAACCTTGTACACGACAGTCAACACCTTTAAGTAAATACTCCTTAAAGAGGAGGACAGGATGGAGGAAAGGGAAAGATGTAGAAGATATAGGAGATCAGACAGGACAGGGCAGAGAGGATGGGGTTGAGTAGGATAAAAATTCTGCAATCAATAGGTTTAGACATGCACTGAAGTCTGCAAAACTAAATTTAAGGTTCTTAAAATTACAATTACAATTTCTATCAATTATGTTGCAATGGTAAAAAGCCAGGGGCCCAAATGCCAATGCTCATAATGGCCAAACATGCTAATTAGAAACCCTTCATTTGTCAGAAATTGCACTGAAGTTGCGGTTTTTCATCATACTATGCATGACATCAACTTGGAATTGAATGAGTAACTGTATTTCACATTCTGAGACATTTTGGCTTTGCGTCTAATAAAATGAAGTTATGCATCATAGTTGCTCTTAATGTCAACTAAAGGAAAGCCACTTTACATTGCTAATGCAAAATAATAATTTTTTATTTAATTTATTTAGCCTACTAAACTGTTCTGATTGATATTTTCTTACTTTTCTCTTCTTTTTGTGAAGGTCACCGATGGAGTTGACCAGGGTGTTGGGTCCCAGGATGATGCGGGTGCTCTGGGGCCACTGGGTGCACACCAGGCTGTGCTCGCCCAGCAGGATCTTGCGGATGTTTTCTGCTCCCGTTACTCTGATGACAGGCTTTCCGAGGAGGTGGGTCTTGAACACGTTGCCATGACGCTCTCTGCGCGAGATGTGGAAGTTGGAACCCTGAAGCACGAAGAAGAAAATGATCAAGGGGTGTTGCATTTAATGACAAAAATTAATGTGCTCAATATTAATAGCCTAAATGGATTTATAATAATTAAGGGAAACAAATAAAATCTGTGATGGAGGCCTAACTTCACTCTTCAAAGGTCCATCGCCTATAGTCGAATTTGTTTGTTTTCTGGTTTGCAAAATGTCTCTAAACTCGATAATAGCTTTCAGTCACATTTGTTAAAAAAAAAAAAATCCATTGGAAACAAGGAATAACTTAAGTTCTATGAATTGATTGCCCAGATAAAATTGAACAGCGAGTTCAAAATAATGTGTAATGTAGCCTGAATTGGAACCCCGCAAAAGCACCTAACACGTCCATCACGTTCGTGTACCGAAGAGCTGAAAACTGAGGAGCGGACGGATAGTTGAAGTTATCGAGAGATGAGGGGATGAGAGAGCGCATTCCTCACTTGTTGAGGAGACAGAAGGAACGGGTGGGAGGGAGAAAGGTGGAAGAATTGAACAGAAAACGTCTGTTTTTACTCCGCAAGAAGGTATTAGACAGAGAGCATCAAGTCCGCACATGTCGCATTAACAACACAACTCAGCATGCACAAGAATCTGCCTTTCAAAGTTTCCCGCGCTTCTAGATAGGCTACATCATCAATAATGTGATTTTTTTTGTTAATGCTCTGCAGCCCTCCGGTGTTAAGCTTGTTTCATTTGTGAAAGTAAGACAGCGTTACAGAAAAACAACAAGTTTGAAACAGGAGTTAAGAATTACATGCACAGACGCGCAAGAGGCTGATAACCTATTTTGGAACGCTTGTAAAATATCGAAAACTAGGCTACATCAGCCCAGACGTGTCAGACATCCCTCTCTCACCTGAAAGAGCCAGTGGAAAGTCTCTCCGACCAGCGGCCAGCCCATTGAGCCATTCGGCAGCGGCAGACTGCTCTCTTTGTCCCGGGTCAAGCTCCAGCGGAGGCTCCACAGCTGCCGGGTCAGTGCCAGCAGGAAGAGCGCAGAAAGGACCGAGGTGAGCGCGGTGGCTAAGGCCGACAGCACCCCAAACTGGGCCAACGGGAACATCTCCTCCGAGCTGGTCCACTTCCCAGCATCCACCTGTGCCAGGGCTTAAAGGTTCTTCTTTCCCGTTCAAACCCCGTCTCGTTTAAATGCTGCGTAAATGTCCTCCTTCGTCTTGTATTTTCTTCTCTCTCCGGTAAACTCTGTTAAAAAATAAATGTAGATTTATTTTTTTTGCTGAGTATGTGTTGGTTCACCCTCAGCTCCACCAGAGAAAGCAGAGACAGAGGGAATCTAAACTCTTTCTGAACTCATCTCTGAAGGCAGCCAATGGCTGCGAGCCGTTATAAGCTGTTATTACAGCTGGTTAGACAATAATAACAGTAATCATGCAGACTGGACCCCAGTGTCCTGATTCATTCAGAAATATGCAATGGAGATGCACTTCGTTAAAATGTGGCCACTGCGGGGAGGATTACATCGTTACTATTATTGTGTTTGGTTTATTTTCATCCCTGCTCGTGGTCTCGTGCCAGAAATCCATGAAGTTCGTTGAAATTAAAAAATAATAAAAAAAAATATTAAAGAGTTCTCATAGACTCAAGCAGAGATTATATAGAGGCTATTCTCCAACATAATTAAACAGTCATCATCCATCCTGATGGATGTACAGACTCATATCTGACTGCAGAAGAAACGTGCTTCTCAGTGAGGAAACTCCCCTTCATTCCGCTGCTGCTCGTCCAAAATGAGGAGTAGCTGTCAACTATTCCAAATAGTTTTACAGGTTTACATGCGCCGGCTTGTCTATTAGGTTATGCGCCTTTATAGGTACAGTTGAGGGGGCTCAGTCACCCCGGGGCGGCCAGAGGTTTATAGAGCAATGGCAATAAATCAGGTTTTAAAAAGCAGCAGAAGAAAGGAGGATTTGAATACAGTAGGCTACAGAATGTCGCGGATTAACAGGCTGGTAAAGTAAACTATAGGTGGGGTGGCAAACGAAGAGGATGAAAGCGAGTTGTTAGTCACTTTGTTCTCCAGTGAGAGGTGAAAAAAGAAAGGAAAACTTACCTCCAAGCAGCGCCCCGAGAGAAATCCGTGTGCGTTAAAGCAAAGTTTCTGTCTTCTCTTCTCTTCCAAACCTGAGACTATTACTCCTCAGTTAGCGGGCTGCTGGGGGCTTTATAGAAAAGGCTGCACGGCATGATCCACCTTCATCGGATGACGTTGGTCTGAATATGTTAAAGAGGCTCGTTCATTCACCGCGCGGACCGGAGAAAGGGGATTTAAAAAAAAGGAAAAAGTTTGGAGATCAGATCAGAGACGCAGCGGTGCGATCTGAAAGAGAGAGAAAGAGTGGGATCAGGAGAGAGAGAGAGAGAGAGAGAGAGAGAGAGAAGGATTGTGTGTGTGTGTGTGTGTGTGTGTGTGTGTGTGTGTGTGTGTGTGTGTGTGTGTGTGAGGTGGAGATAGAGTGAGAGAGAGAGGATCAGATGGCAGCGGATGGAGGAAACTCACAGGTAGCCAATCAGCCGGGAGCCGTTCAGAGTTTGGCACAGGTTTGCGGCTTCAGATCAACGCATCCCGATCTGCTGCCTGCTTTAAACTTCAGTTTTTTTTAAACTTTAAAAAAAAAAAAAAAAGAAGAAGAAGAAATGCATCCTTCTATGAGTAGAGGCAGAATACAACTTTTATTTTTGCTCATTATTTTAGACATGGAGAGACAGGTGTCGAGGAAAGCATTTATAGGCTATGTTGAACGTATTAGTCGTAGTTAAACAGCCTATAGGCTGACTAACATTTTTTTGATTAGCCTTAATAAGTAAAATGTGAAATTAGGGGCAAATAAGCAGAATGTTTCTGTTATTTCGGTCATGTCGTCTTTGTTGTTTTCATTGCAGATGAATCGTGACGAAAAGCCTTTCTCATTCATGAAACGAACCGACGGAGAGAGGCCAGGACTACACTTTGATGGTCACATTTATTATGGAGCCTAGATATCTATAGCAATGCATAAGTAAGGGGAACACGTTTGGATGTTCTACCTAAGGTAGAGGCAACAGTTATGGAAAAACAATGACACCTGGAAAGAAAGTACAACCCAGAAACGGACAAATCTGAATGAAATTGATTTTGTAACAAAATTTGAAAGAAGAGGCCCGATATTCGCCGGTGTGGTTATTTTAATAAGTATTTTCGAGTCTACTTTGAATATGCCTACAAAGGGGGGGGGGGGGGTTAATCCGACTTAAATCCACTGACGCGACACATATTGATGTAAGAGCCTTATTTTATCGAATTTAAACAAATGATCTGGGATCATTTCTGTCGAATATTTGCGTCGGTGAACTGAACTGAGCGCTGTTGTGGTCGAGGTGTTGAGGCCGGGCTGACTCGTGTATTTGGCTGTTTGTCAACGTTTCGCTTCACAAACAAAAGCGGTAATTAACATCCTTTGGATCTGACGCGTTCAGTTTATTGTGTGATCTTCAGGCCTTGAATTTTGGCCATTAGAGCTGGATGTGTTGATCCGGACCAATCAGCGCCACGCTCGGGCACACCTCCAGCTGTTATCGGCGTGATTTCGCAGCGAGAGACGTTTACATTTGATCCGTGTTGATTGGAGAGTTTGTTAGTGATTACGGCAGAGGACTTCTTGTCTTAACTAAAACATTGGGGGTGAATGAGCTCCGACAGAGCAGGCTGATGGAAACACAGTGACACTGTTGGTTTTCACACCTTCAATTGAAAGGACGATTTGTTCTGTTATTGAGTTCAGTCACACGGATCACACTGGGCCTCATTTATCCATCAGCTGCTAGCTGCAGATGTGATTCAGGTCCAACATTGACACATGGTGTCAGATATAAAATCTATTTTTCGATTAGCTTAGACTGTACATTTCTATTTTGAAAGTACCAAAGCTTAAATACAATCAAGTGTAGCCATAATGTTCCAGAGAAACGTCCAAATATTGAATACAAAATAATAAAGGAAATAACATGCTGTGTATTTTTTGTTTGCTTGTTTGTTTGCTTGTGTTTTTATTTGGTCGTTAGGTTTTTTTTTCTTTGCTTCTTCATGTCTGAACTTGATCATTAAAGGTTTCCATATTTCACTCACAGAGCCGTAAATCTCCAGCTGACATTCAATCCTTTTGAGCTGTGGGGATTCCCCTCCAAGAACACGATTCACACATCAAAATGGGTCTGAGAAACATGATATTTCATATGAGCTAATACTGCAGAAGACAGCAGCAGGTTCCGTTTCCAGAGACGATCTGTAGGATGGAAATAAACATTTGAGACTAAATATCCTAAAGACGAATCAGATGGCGTCCAAGTTATCATTATTATTATTATTATTATTATTATTATTATTATTATATAATAATAATAATAATAATAATTATTATTATTATTATTATTATTATTATTATTATTATTATTATTATTAATAATAATAATAAAAGTAATATAATTGGTATTATTATTTTGTTGGACTTTGTTGGTGTTAACCCACAATGAGATTTTTATTTCTTCTTATTTGATTAAATAATAATGTTTCATTTATTTTGTTGTAGCTCTGCTGCATATAGAGAGTGTATACAGTATATTCATATCATTTCATGTTGAGGTTTTAAATGTATTGATTGATTATTTTGATTGAAATGGGTGGGCCCTGACTTGTATATAAATGCAGGTTTTCTATAGATGATCATGATATAGCTGCAGCGATCAGTTTGAAGCACATTTCTAAATGAAATTGAAAAGAGCATTGTGACATGAAAGAAAAAAAAACAGTTGCATGTTTTCTGCTAAACTTTCCCCTTCACAGTCATTTATTTTAAAAGGAGTAGCCCAACTAACTTTTTTTATTCAAGAATAATCTTGAGTTACTCCTACTTCACCTGAGTTTTATTTTGTACTACTGTATATTCTTAACTTTGTTTTTTGTTTTTTGCTCTTGATGTGTTTGGTCACTTTACCTTTGTTTTGTTGTATTTTGCATTTTCATATTTGTTGTATTCTCGCAGTTAAAGGCTTCATCCATGTATTTGGTGAAATTCACAAACTATGCCTTGGCCTTTAGTTTTTGCGCCTGCTTCAAATGTAAAGTGATAAAGACATGAATGCATCTTACACTAGAAATCAATAATACTAACATAACTCTAAAATAAATAAAAAATGTGTGCTTTATTTATTTTGTTACATTAGTATAATGTTGATGTTTACTCTAACACCTGAGATGAATTTAAGCATGATGTAATGACACTTTAGTCTAAATGCAAAGCTTAATGTTTGTTATTTCTACGTCACAAGCTGAATAATGTGAACATAAGGAATACAAAATGTCTTAATTCATTATTGAAGCATTAGCATCAACCAAGTATGCTTCCTCTCTTCTTATCACCATTAGGACTTATGTCAGTAGATAAAAGCATCCTGCTCTCAGCAAGTTGGATTCAGACCAAACTGATGACTCAGATTCATATTATCTTCCTTTCATTTCATCCATTTCGAAAAACAAGCAGTGCCTCTCTCTCTCTTTCTCTTTCTCTCTCCTTAACGCCTGCCCTCCTCTCAGAGTGTTTCCTTTTTGTGTTTCCCTCCTTCTGCCTCCCTGTCTCCCTCCACCCTCCGCCCTCCCACCTCCCCCTCATCCTTCCCTTTGTGATAAAATTCAGTCCATACTTGTGTCGAGCGTTCCTGCCTGTCAGCTCCCATCACACACAGTCTGATCATTAATAAGAGCAGCAGGGGGAGCAGCAGGAGGAGCAGTGTGACGTCAGCGCTCTCCTGCAGTCAGGTCATTTAGGGGTCCAAAGAGACGATCAGTCAAGAGGGAAACTTCTTTTTTATTAGGACTTTGTAGTTAAAGTAATTCTTTCACTTACAATAATATAACATCTCACTTTCAACATGACAGTATTGATAATACTGTTCAGATTTAAGGACATTTTCCTTATTGCAGCATGATAGGATGATTAATGTTCTTCCCTTCAGCCATAAGACATTCAAATAAAAAATATGTTCTTAATTCAATCAGCTAATGCAGCTTCTTTTTTAAACTACACATCTTGCATTTGGACAACTTGCATCTTGTTATTGCCTTAGGATTCACATTAGCTGCCATCAAAGAGCCTTCACCTGAAAAAGAGGCAGAAAATCAATGCTAGAAAAATGCTTAGGAAAATCTTTAATCAACTCGAGATGATGTTCTGAACATTAAGACACAAAGAAAAATAATTAGAAATAATCACTTTTAAAAGAAATGCCAAATGTAATGATCCAATATTTGGGAATAAAGCTATAAAATTATGTATACTGTGTCTTTAAATGTTAAAGGGTGAAGTTGTCTGAACAATATTTAAGGAAACTTTTTTAAATGCATGCAGAATTGATCTGTAATGATGCTTTGTTTCTCTGTAAAAGAAAAAAAAACACACACACAAATACACACACTTGTTGAGATTAAGATGCATTTCCTGTGCTGTTGTCCCATCACACCATGCAGCTCTGCTCCGCACACTTAAAGGGCCATTCCACTAATCCTAATCCTGAGCTTTTAAAAGCTTCTGTAATGGAGATGTTTCTCCTTTGGCGCCCCGGGCTGCTGTGTTCACAACGGTTTATTCTCCACATCACAGCTCTGGTTTCAACCTCAGACACTCTGGAGACGATGGTGACTGAGAGTAAATCATAATTCGTTCATTTGACTTCAAAAACAGAAACATAAGTGAACTAAATGACGTCCCCTCTCTTTAAACATTGCTGATGTGAAAGTTCACATAAGTAGTGTGTGTGTGTGTGTGTGTGTGTGTGTGTGTGTGTGTGTGTGTGTGTGTGTGTGTGTGTGTGTGTGTGTGTGTGTGTGTGTGTGTGTGTGTGTGTGTGTGTCTGTGTGTTTGTCTGTGTGAGAGGCCTGAGGGCTGATGAGTTGATAAGTTAAGCCTGACTTTAAAGCAGAGCGTTCCCCGATCCTCCAGCTCAGCTCAGATGTTTACTTTTTTACTGTTTTCATCCCATCTGAAGCATTTACACCCCTAAAGCATCAGAAACCCAAAAAATAAAGTTTTGATCCATCTATCCAAGTAAAGGACTAATGAACACTTTTGTATTTTCTCCTTCAGGTTTACTTGTAAGTAAAATCAATCATGTGTTAGGTATCCATACCCGAATTATATGGACACACACTTTTTTAGTGACATTGTACCTAAGGGTTATAGCTTTCTGGTAGCTTCCCTTGGTAATCTGAAAGCTGTAAAGGGAGAACCCTTCTTTTAATGACTCTTGGAGGGTAAACAGAATTAAGTTTAGGTGAAGGAAGTCTGAGGTGCTGTTTCATTTCCAAAATGGTCATAGTCTACTTATAAAGTATGGGCTTGTAATCAAGTTTAACAAAAAAAAGTAGCACGATCACAGTCTTCAGAATGGTATTAATTAACATGAATTTCCCACATTTTCTGTGTAATTTCACCCAAATTGCAAACAGATTTTCATTTGGTGGTGGTGGCAGGAAATAAGTGCCTGAAACCCTCCAGGATTCAATATTAGCATTTAACTTTAAACAAAAGCATAACATTTTACTAACACAGCTGTTAAGGCGTCTGGACATAACAAAGTAATAAAACAGTGCAGTCTGTTTAAGTTTATTAAGGTTTAGAGCAGAAAAGGGTTTTTTAAATTCCAAAAAGTGGGGAAAATCAGGCCCATGCACATGTTTCTCTATATTGACATTCTGTGACTATTTTACCACAAGTCTAAGACTTGTGTGATTTTGTTTGGGAGAGACAGAAGCCCTGTTCAGGCTGTCGTTTCAAGCCACAATATTTAAGTCCCAGTGACGTTTCACCTTCAATGTGAATGTCGCGGAGGCGTCATGCGGGGGACAAAGAGACCCCCCCATGTCATCTTTGGAGTTAGTAACAGAGGCACTACATGGGCAAAACGGGATCAGCTGAACCAGCGAGGGAGCACAGCACTGTGTGTGCATGTCTGACTGTGTGTGTATGAGGAGCTCTGGCTGTGTCCTGCTTCAGCAAGTCGCAGATTCAATATGAATGTACAAAAAAAACGATGATGGCTTAGCTTAGTTATGGCACTTTCAAATAGAGGAGTCTGAAAAGGGCTAGAGAGAGAGAGAGTACCACAGCAGACAATATCAAAAGGGGGCAAGCAGGATCTTGCTGAACATACATGCACACAAGCACACAAGCACATACACACACACACACACACACACACACACACACACACACACACACACACACACACACACACTAATCAGACACTACACTAGTGTCGGATTATACGCAGAGCTATCAAACACATGCAAATAACAACACAAGGAGGGATCTTAATGAGTTTTGAAAAGAGGATCAGAATATTAATTTAATAAAAAAATAACCTTACAATAAACTTCATGAATCGATGCATCATTAAAGCAGCTCTTGGCGGCTAAGGCTTCTGTTAGCGTTCTAGGATTTCACGGTTTGTTTTACACAGTTGTTCTTGTAGCTCCTTAAAAAGATGCTTGAAGATCATGTCTTGAAAAATACCCTTTTTTATTCATAGTACATCCCCAGGCTCCTCCAGAAGAGCTGCAATCTCCTCACAGCAGAAGGATTCAGGTGTGGGAAGATGTCGGCCATCTTATCAGACTGCAGATCAGCAGGTAAAGTGTTTGTGCGTGTGTGTGTGTGTGTGTGTGTGTGTGTGTGTGTGTGTGTGTGTGTGTGTGTGTGTGTGTGTGTGTGTGTGTGTGTGTGTGTGTGTGTGTGTGTGTGTGTTCGAGCACAGAGTAGAAAGTGCTGTAATGTAAACACTGGATGAACTGCGGCTGCTGTCAGCCTGAGGCAGCGCTGCAATGACAGTCTGAAGGCTTCTCTTTGATCTGAGTCCTGCAAAATACAAGTTGGTGTTGTTGTGTGCATCTGCGTGTATGTGAGTGAATGATAAGGTTTGTTGTGTAGGGTAAAAATGCTGATAAGTGTTCAGATTCCTTGAACTTTCTTAACCTTTGTTTTTGTGGCGTTTGAGTGCTGAGCTATAATCTGAATTGTGTGTGTGTGTGTGTGTGTGTGTGTGTGTGTGTGTGTGTGTGTGTGTGTGTGTGTGTGCTTGCGTGTGTGTGTAATTAGCGTAGCTGCATGCCTCTCTGGGTCAGGGGTGTCATCTCAGGTTTGATGCCGACAAAGTCTGACAGGTGCTAAAATCTGCTTCAGCTTCACCTCCTGCTACCTGAGGCTGACACACACACACACACACACACACACACACACACACACACACACACACACACACACACACTCACAACCCATTTTAAAAGTAATAGCTTGATCAGTTAACTCCTGCATCAAACTTTAAAGGCTAAATGTTGTCAGAGATATAATAAACCTCTTCAATGGGCCTCATAAAGCATCAGGTTATCTTCATCCCAAATACATTTTAAAAGACATCATTGATCATCATGAATTAAAATTTTGGAGAAAAGAAAAAAGGATTTGGTTGCCTTTGCATCATATGTGACAGTCGACTTCACATCGACATGTTCAATAGTCCTTAGTGGCTGTTTTTCTGTAAAAGTAGACATTTCGGAAAACATACAGTGATCTCTTATGGGTCCATAAGTTTGGGGTATGATGATGTCACACACTTAGTCTGACTTGTAATCAGCTGTCGATGTCACACACCAGCACGAGAGACAATCATGAAGTTGAATTGTTTGTATTGCACAGCGGTCCTCTATCTTCTTACCAATACAATAAAACATGTAGAACAATAGAACATTTCATATTGTCAGAGGAGTGGGCTGAGACCGTTCAGTAGGACAGTTACTTTTTCCAACAGCCTAAAGAGGACATCAAGTTGCCTGTGTCGCAGTCCAGTCCTGCATATACAGGTGACTCAATCATGCTCAGTTTTGATAGCAGATGTGACCAACCGGCTTTACAGAGCCCCCCAATAACTTAAAATTCGGAGCCCAGGCAGTGTGTGTCAACCTAAATTAATAAAAGTTGTTAGACTTTTGTAACTTTAAAAAAAATATCCATTTGCCTCTTTATGTTAACCCAACAAGATTCCAGACATTTATGTTTAATTTCAGATTCAGGCACATGTTTGTCAATTTTCATATTTGAACAAACTCATCCTATGCCCTTTATCTGATCCTGTTCTAGCCTAGTGTGTGAATGTTTAAAGCCTTAAAGGCTTCCTGTTGTCACTGCAACTTTGGAATGTATTTAAATGTCATCCACACAGTTAATTATCTTCCAATGTTTCCTACGATTAAACGAAAGAAGCAGACGTTTGTAATGTTGAGTCGTAATTATGGGCGCAAGCTGAAACCCATGATATCATCTATAAGTTGTTTTTGTCTGTGCTGCTCCACAGCTCCTAAAGAACACCACGCTGCAGGATATGTTACTAGTGTTTCAAAGCACTGTGATCTGTAATTGCACCACACATACTCACACACACAAATACACACGTAATGTTTTAATTAAAACCCCTATCCACTCAGACTTATCTCTCTAATCTCTTATCAACTGGAAAAGGGACAATCAGACAGTATGTGAGACAGATCACAAAAGGCAAAGCTCACTGTAGATTAAAGCCTGATCTCTCAGTCTGCTCTAATTGTCCAATATTGTCTCATTTAGTGTTTTCATGCAGGGCCTAATGGACTCAAACGGGTGGTAGTGGACCTTTAATTAAGTGGTCACCGTGTCCAGATGTCTGCAGCTTGCCTAGAGCTCGAGACAAAGCAACCTGTCAGAATGACACGTTTTTCATAATCCATACCAAACAAACATTTCCTTACTTTTTGTGCAACCTTTTATAAGCATGTTTCATTTCCATCTCAAAGAGAAAAAAAAAAAAACAAGAGATTTTTATTACATCTGCTGTGGCTGATGTAATAAAGACATGACTTTGTTGGAATTCATATGTCAAAGAAGAAACGATAATCCTCAACTTGTGTTTCTTTGGATTTCAGTGTGAGACTCCAAACACGGCAGAAAGTGCATCAGTCTCTGTTTAACGTCTCTAGTATGAACATAACTTAGCGGCATATTCGGTCTGCTGTTCTTACAACACATGCACATAACTGCTGATGGCCTGGCTGAGTGTGTGGGTGGGAGTTGTTTGTTTGTTACACACACATGTGTGTGTAACAAACATTAAGTACTAAGATGGATAATACAAAGACTGTTTATCCTGCTGGATTGCTTTTAAAGCTGTTGATGTTCAGTTATGAAAGCTTTTTATCCTGAAAACTCTACTATGAGCATCAAAAAGAAGCCATCGAGTTTTAATTATTATTATTTTTTTAGCATGAACTGAAAGAACTCTTCATTTCAAAAGATTTGACCTGCACTAGACACAGACTTCCTGTCCTGGTGAAGAGCTGTCAGTCAGGGGAGCGGTTGTCAATTTACAACGGAAGCAGCGGCCTGATATTTTACCCCGTCCTTCCTGGAAACTCGACACTCCAACGAGCAGCCGCGCAGCAGGAGGGAAGAGAGAAAGAACGTTTTCACTCGTACTCTGGAGACGAGAGAGGATGAATGAAGGAGGGAGTGAAAAGTGCAAGACAGGGGTGATAACAAGGTTACGTTTGTCATTGTATCATTTTGATTTTATCTGTCCGTCATCTTCTATATTTGACAGTTCAAAGTGGGACCATGGCCACAATTTGATGAATTGGTGCCTTCTTTATAGGTGCAAGCCAAGATCAACCAGGGCCTGTCTGCAAAGACCTTAGGCGAAAACAAACACTGAAGTTTTAACTATGCAAACAAAGCTGAATGTGACTGTGGCTCTTTAAAACAAGATTTGTTGTGATTGTGGATCAAAATATTGTGCAACAATTTCAGAAAATTGAAGCTGTGACAATCTGTGTTTGAACCTAATGAAGGACATTTTCTTCTTGAATCAGTAAAGTGATGTTTTCTGTGGGATCATTTGTTTTTATCCAAGTTTGTTAAACACAGACTTTTAATATTCATTTACAGATGTGTCATAAAAACCACGTCTAGCTTCATCGCATTATCTGAGAGCGTTCCAAGCTTGGTGTGCTTCTACAACATGAACTGTGTCTTCATTGACTTTGCCCTCTGCTACTTGTGCCTGACGAGTGCCCAGTTTGATGAACTGTTAGCTGGGATGGGTATCAGGATTTCTCCACCATATGTTTCAGCTGTGGAGCGGCTGTCCATCTGTCTCCTGTGTGTGGAATTTTGACAGAATAATGAAGGACGTAACACAGAAGATTATACTTTAGATTAAACTATATTGTTGAACTAAAAATAAACAGATTTATCTGTTTTTCTTTCAATGACTGAGTAAAAAGGACATCAAGATTATTACACCATGATGCAGATTTTTTTAATTTTTTATTTCATTTTTTTTGGCAGGTCTCTAGGACAGGGTTAGGGTTAGCACTGATAGACTTTTTCCACACAGCATCAAAATTATTTCTTCCAGAACTTGAAAAAAATACAAGCCACCATGATACCTATATGTTTTTTGTGATTTGTCTGATTTTCGTCACCTGAAGCTTTTAGGTGTTATTGCATTGACCTCTTTATATTATAAGTCACACAAAAATGTGCCTACCTTTATTTTCTGAATACACCTCTGGTATTCCAGGCATCAGTGTGTAAGCCAGACACAAGACACGCTCTCACTATTGTAGAGAACCAAAAGACGAGACTCTGTTGCAACAGGACATAATTCACGAATAAAAACACGCCTACAGATTTACAGAGGTCTTTAGGGAAAAGTGTTTTGAATTCACATTCTTATTACACACTATAAGCAATTTTGAGACACACACAGACCTCTCCATCCCTCCCTGATCCACGTCAACACCTCTCCTTTGCCCTCTCCCTCCCCCTCCTCGTCTCTTTGATTCTCTCCTCGTTTCTCCTTGTCTGAGTCGCTATCTGTCAACAGCAGCACCCAGCAGGGAGTGAGTGTGTGTTTATATTTGTGTGTGTATGAGAGTGTTTGGTCCTGTTGGAGAGTCACAGTCAGTACTTTCAAAATGTGGATTTACTTACTCTTAAACTGAACTTTTAAAATACACACTAACATGTTAGTTCAACACTTGAATGTATAAACCACAACCAGACTTAAGCTGGCTTAGTTGTTCTGCTCATGCTCCACAGTTTCCAGGTCAGGTTTGACACAGAAGTGGGATAGTATACATTAAAATGCATAGAGGAATGTCAGGAAGAAAACAAGACGAAGGTACCAACATGGTGAGTGCTAGAGCTTGAACCACACCGTTTTGGACAGACGAGGAGACACAGTTTATGTTGAAAGAGTTAAACTTATCAGGGTAAAAGAATGGAAGGAAAACACGTAATGGCGATATTGAATTGGTATGTGATGTAATACGTCAACCAGAAGAAAGTCTGAGTGTGTGTGTGAGAGAATGTTTGTGAATTACAACTTAATTTCACCTCTTTAAAGAAGGTTTAAAAATAATAGTTAATGTTAAAATCAGGGTGGTCAGCATTAACTAATAGGGATTAATTAATAATCGCGATTAATCACAGGCTAGCTGTTTTTCATTTAGTTTTTTAACCATAACACGCCTCCTTTTCTTTGGTTAAGTCAATGTTGAAACTTCAATCTACCAGAAGGTCCTTACTTTATTTCAAACAGCAAATAAATTAAACTCAACTTAATACAGTACAAAATTCAAAATAAAAGCCCAACAGTTTTGATTTTAAATGCAAAAAAAAATAGAAATAATAGAAATAATGGAATTTCAGTCATGCAATGAAAAATGTGATTGTTGGGGTTAACTTTCTTTTTAAATGTATTAATCCCTGAGGTGAAATACTGGTTTTACACTCTGTAATGGAGAGACATGCTTCTAACACAACAGGCCTAAAATACACACATGCACAAGCAGCACCTATGAACATGCATTAGTGGAGAGTTGTGAGAGTTGGGCTACACAGGGAGCGTGCCGGGGTTGTTGGGGGTTTGGTGCCTTGCTTAAATAAAAGTCACCTCGGCAGTATTCTCGGGAAGTGACCTGGAACCTCTCCAGAAACCAGACCAACTTGAACCAGTGACCATCCAGCTCGCAACCTAAGTCCTCACATACTGAGCTATCGCTGCCCCAAATTGAAATTTAGCGATTCATAGCGATTCAATGATTTAGCTGTTTGACAGCCCTAGTTAAATTTGGAGATTTGTTTGTGTTGATAAGTGGCTCACATCACATACAAATATTTTGCCCTCATTATTCTTGTGCCAAATCATATATTTCCAATGTAGCTGTCATCAGAGCACAACAATTCATGTATATGCCATAGGAAATCTGATATTTGGTCTTTGACACGGCCATCAGTACTGGTAAAAATGTAGTGTTGGGTTATGGCATGTTTCCCAGTCAAAGCACCAATCTGATACCATAACAATAAGGCCCAAATAATCGACCTCCATTGGGTTAGGAGTAACAGCGGACTAACAGGAGGGAGATGGCAGAAACATCTAACGTCTGATCAGGCAGGGCAGAACAGTGCTGTGTGTGTGTGTGCATGTCTGAATGTTTTAATATGTGAAGTTACCGACGTGTGTTTAAATGACATGCCTTTCCTTTCCAAGCAAGGTAAAATCACACACTGGGACATATTAAGTCGTTGTGGATGCGATGTGTGAGTGCAAAGCGAAGAGGAAGGTGAGTAGGGTGAGGGGTACTTGGTTTGACCCCCAGGGCAGTCCCTGGGTGAGGGGTAACGCCAGGACTACCGGTGGTCTGCTTCCTTATCTTTCGGGGGGAGCGCCCCACTGAGCTGGCAGCCTGGGTATTGGGTTCGGACCGGGGCGAAGGGTCGCGACCTCAGCCAGGAACAAGGGCTACTGTTCTGTTCCACTCAAGCTTTTACAAGAGACGCCTGTATTCAGAGCGAAGGGAAGGCAGCGTACTGAACGCTTCATGCACAGGGAAAGTCTTTATGTAATAACGGGAACATCCAAAGGAAAACATCCTTAGACCTGCCGGGTAATAGATTCTTTTCACTTTTCTAAGCTATCTAAAATTGAACATTTGACCAAACTGATTAAACGGTATTAGTGGATTTCTTTGGTTGAGGTTCCTTTCAGTGTCCTGTGAAAATCACTTATTTGAGAGAAAAACCCTTTTTTTTTAATTCACTGAGACTAAATGTATCTGCTTTATTTTTTTCTGGAGGTTACAATGACATGTCCATGGTGATGCATGAAGCTCATCTGATCTGACAGTCTACATCTTTCTCAGACCTGACTTCCACTCTTTTTATTTGGTCTCATAGAGTTATGTTGCTGCTTAAATCCTCACAGTGCACTCATTCATGTTCATTCACTGCAGACCACACTGATGCTGGATTATGTTGAATACAGCCAATCCTAAATGCCTTGCTTGGGGTTGAAGTTCTCTTCCTTCTTTAATAAGGTTAGACTTCCATCTGGTCATTAAAACAAAGATGAACTTGTCAGGCACCAAGGCAGCTAAATATTTAGGGTAATATTAGCTCTACTGGCCAAGGATTAAATATTAACCTCAGGTTACTTTCTTTCACAAAATGAGGACAGTTCAACCAGACAGTTCATCTTTTTTTGCAAGATTTATAAAAACTGATCAGAGGGATGGCTATAACGGCAGCATGTTGTAAGAATCATTCCTCAATCTTTCAGCTGGCTAAACAGTTATTATGCAGCAGCCTCTTAAAGAGCTAATGTTGCATGTAGGAATCAAATGTCACCAGCAGTCTTCACATCATATCTAAAGACCCTGACACACCAAGCAGACGGCAAAGAACTAGTGAGGGACGAAGGCCGCCTGTGGTGTCGGCGCACGACGCCTTTTGTCTTTTGCCAAAAAGTTGCACTAGAACACACCGCAAAGACTACAACCAACCACCATGTACGTTCTGCGCATGCGTGACAGGCAATAACTCTCCGTGCCAGCAGGCGGCGGTAATCTGTAATCGTAATTCCAAAAAGGGGAAACCGGAAGCGGACGAGGAAGAACACGGATAAATAAACCGTTGTTGTGATACGAGAAGACAATTTTCTCACCTTGGTCTTTTATTAGTGGAACAAGAATAGAAGAGGCGCTTATGTATTTCTTCTCTTGCACTGGCTCTCCTGGTTCGCTTAGTTGAACAGCCAATCAGAGAGATTCCTACCCACAACCACGCCGGCTCACTCCGATTCAACATGTGGAGTCGGCCAAAAAAAGCCAACTGGGGCCAACTGGTAGCAAGGCAGCTGGACACACCGCAAATACTAGGGGGGCGACCGTCATCAACATCATCATCATCAGTGTCAGTCCCATCACTATCAGTCAGTGCAAAGGTGGAAAGGTACTCGAATGATCCAATGTAGGTCGGTAATTCATTCCAGCAGCGGGGGACTACAGAGGGGAAGAGTCTAGCCAGAGAGTTCGGGCGCTGGTGTGAAGGTTGGACCAAGCTCATTTTATTGACAGACCGTAGCAAACGAGAAGGAGAGTAAACCTGCATGAAAGAGTTTAGGTAAGGAGGAGCCGTTCTTGTCGTTGGTTTGTAATTCAATTTCATTTCAGAAATGGTATTATCGTAAAGCTCATGTGTGGTCACCTTCTGGTAGCTGAGTTGTGACGACGTCTTAAGAGAGAGGGGACGTCTCTGCCACCAAACACCTGTAGTGTCACTGAAACTCTGCTGTGGCCTCAGGGCTGACATACCTGACCACTCCACTTCCTACCTGTTTGTGTGTGCCCGTGGGAAGTAGCATTCTTTGTTTACTCTGATGAGGGAGTAAACAAAAGAGAGAGGAAGTGTCCTTTATGTGAGTGAAGAGTGTCCATCCAGCCCACTACACATGCACACACACACACACACACACACACACACACACACACACACACACACACACAACCAGACCACCTGTTACACAAACACACACACAGAAGAGTCCTCAGGCTACGATTACAGATCTCACAAACACACACACACACACACACACACACGCGCGCACACACACACACACACACACACCCTGGCTGTTGCAGTTACTTTAATCAGCACTTACTTGGATCAGCTAAGGTGTGTTTCTAAAGTTTACGAGCTGAGATGACGTTCGCAGTAAACCACAAGGTAAGTATTTTCTCCTGCGGTTTGGTTTTGGGTGGGAATATGATTGAAGTGCATGTTTGTATGTCTGCTTAGAAAGAGGCACAGCTATGTTAAAGTTGACACATCCTTATGTAAGAGTAAAAACTTGTAAAATTTACTTAAAGAGTTTACATAAAGCCCCTATGAGGAACTTCTGGTTCAAGCCAATCTTAGGATCTCTCTGGATGGCACCTCTTATTTCTTTGCTGGTATTTTCATGCGCAAGTAGTACTGACTCTTTTTGTATTTTATATTTCTTGTGTATGTGTGTGTGTGTGTGTGTGTGTGTGGGGGGGGGGGCTGGAAAGAGAGAGTGTCGTAAATGACGTTTTCGAGGACAACAGATTCTAAACCAGGAGCATGCAAACTAACAGATCAACCAACCTGAGCCCCATCCTGCTGTCTTTTAACACTTGTGTGTCTCTCTTTTTTCGTGGAAATTAGAAAAAGGTTGTTTTTTTTGCAGGGCACGATTTTTTGATTTTTTTAGCTCTTCAGTTGCCTTAATATTAATTTCAGTCAGTTTCATTACAGGAAAGACTTTTAATATAAAAACTCAATGTGACACACAAATAACATAATCATGTTCAACATCCAGTTTCCGCTAATAACCTTATTCCTCAAACTGTGCTTTTGTGTGTTTCATGGGGGCAGATATAACACAGGAGGGAAGAGCAGGTTTAAGTGTCTTATAAATAAACCTCAGGTTGGCCCAGTGGTGCTGAGGTCCTGAGATACACACTGTCCCTTCACAGGAAAAAAAAAAAAAGACCTGGATTTGAGCCCAGCGTTTGCATGTTCTCCATATGTCTGTATTGGTCCTGTTGTTTCCTTCAACGATAAAGAAGTTAGTTGGATAATACGTCTCTGATAAACCACAAAAATGTGACTTGCCTTTCCTCACATTACACAGATGTGTCCCAAGCAGTTGAACAAACACGACCCAAAGTCTACAGCGAAATGTCCAACTCCCAAAAACAACTCACACACACATTGATTCAATGGAGACCGTCAATGCAAGGTGCCATCAGGATCAAATTTCGCACAGGCATTCAAATGTAACTCTTACGTTCCAAATTCAGTTTAGTGTCTTGTCCATCTGGGGATCAAATAGCATATCTTATTTATGTATTTTCTAAATTACTCAGTCCATCGAAAAAGATACAGACATGGTTGGACTAGCACCAAAAGTGCAGGACAAACCCCAAAAACTAGAACAAAGAAGCTAACCGATGGCATAACACTGGTTTTGTTGTAGGGAGGATTTGCAAGAGCTTTCAAAAGGCATACTCTAAACAAAACTGGTCTCACAATTACAAATAAGTTCTGATATCTGCGTTGAATTTAGGGTTATAGATAAGAGGGCAATAATCACAAACATCCACATTTTTTTGTAGCTGCAATAATCTGCAAAGCAAGTTTTAAAGTTTAAAAAATAGGCCCGCTTTTTCTTTTTTTTGTACATTTTTTGGGATGATAAAGGCAGTTAGGTTTGTCTTTGTAAAGATTAATCTCCTTGTGTGTGTGTGTGTGTGTGTGTGTGCGTGTGTGCGTGTGTGTGTGTGTGTGCGTGTGTGTGTGTGTGCGTGTGTGTGTGTGCGTGTGTGTGGTGATGGATGGAGTGCGACTCTGTCGTCCAAACATGTGTGGAGCTGTTTGCAGTACAGGTCTCATTTCACCATCCGCTTCAGGCTGCAGGTATACACTGATAACTGCGGCACTCTGGGACTACATGCAAGATACACTGATAAAGACACAGAACGAAACAGAGAGTACAAGTGTAAGAAGCTGGAGGTAAAGCATAAAAAGACAGAAGCCTGACGAGGATGAGATCATTTGTGTACACATGTTTTCTTAGGAATGCAGGAATTTACAGTTGCCTACATTAAAAACAGGACGTCCTCTGAGTTGACTGAGCATCATGAACATCAACAAGTCACCTCTTTTTTTAGGTTTTAAATGAAGTGATTGACACTTTGCTAATGAATCAAATTCCTATTCAATCATTAAAACATTTTTTTTGAAAGGAGACAAGTCTATACTTCACCGTGTAAATCTGTAAAACATTTCTTGTCAGAAAACTGAGGGAGCGTAAAAGAATGGTAAGATTTCCAAGGTTAATGAAAACCCTATAAATTATCTATTTCACATGGATTTAAATGCAAGTCCATTCAGGGCTATTCAACTCCATTCTTTTTGATTAAATGGTTCAAAGCAAAGTAATGCAAAAAATGACTGAACCAGTCACAGTGTCATCTCCTGGTCCTGGTAAAAGCAAGGCCTGCAGCTGGTAAATTATCACAGAAGTCACAGAAATGAACTTTGTTTTGTGTTGAAGACATAGATCTTCTTGTGTGCCAAGTGATGACGATACATCAGACAATCTACAGAAGCAGAAGGAATCAACCAAGCCCATTAAGATGATGCAGAGGTAGGGAGATGTAAACCTGGGGAGCGTCTCCTGAAACCAACAGAACAGTCTTTTGATGCAGTTATTTAAATGATGTCATGAGATGTTTCCCTGTCTGTCTGACACACTGTGTAAGCGCTGGTGAGCCCGCACCTCTAACAGCACCTAAATATCTGACCCTTGAATTTGCAGGGGAAAAAAATGGACCAGTGATTTTAGAACAGATTTGTTAGTTAATGGTGCAATTACTTTAATATGCCACCTCAAAATTAAAATGCACCAACATATTTTAAGATACATTTATTTATTGAACAAAGACACAATTACTGTTGCCTAATCATGTGGTCACAGGATGTGAACTAAAAATGTCAACTGCAATGGACTAAAACTTTTAAAGATAAGTCTTGGTATGAAAATGTAATATAATGTTCTTTATTGTTCATACTCAACCCCCAAAACCATTACAGGCTTCTCAGGATACCTTCAGAAAGCCACAAATTCAGGGTGGACACCCTCTCTTCCTCTCTCTTTCTCTTTCTCTCTCTCTCTCTCTCTCTCTCTCTCTCTCTCTCTCTCTCTGCAGGGTCCTCCTCCCTCTCCTCCCTAATCCATTTATCATTTACAGTAGGAAGCAGCCTGCCACTACTGAGTTATCTGTGCTCCACCCCAAACCAGTTCACACACACACACACACACACACACACACACACACACACACACACACACACGCACACATGCACACATGCACGCACACACACACACACACACACAGACACACACACACACACACACACACACACACACTCAGGTCCTCTATCATATCCAAAAATGCCTGTGCTTAAAGGAACAAGTAACATTTATATAACTAAAGTTCTATTCTGAGGAACTTTACTTGAACATTTTCATTTTTTAGCTGAAATGTTTAATTATTGGTTTACTATTTGATTAAGGTTTACATTTATAATACACACAATGTGCCTGAAATGTCTAATGAAGAAGATGTCTACTCTAAACGAAATATGTTTTTTGTTCATCCAAATTATTTACAAAAGTGAGCTAAGAAATATATAATACTCATCAGTTATAATTACTTTAGAAGAACTTTACTCCATGATGCTGGTTTGCAGAATTCGACTGTCATGTCAAATGGAGCTTGTGAATGAATACCTGAGCTCCACTGAAACACACACATACCTGGACTATAACAAATTCACACACCCAACAAGCCCTAACACACACACACACACACACACACACACACACACACACACACACACACACACACACACACACACACACACACACACACACACACACACACACACACATTCACACAGGCACATACACACTGACACACACACACACAAACAAACACATACACCTCTTCATTCCAGACTGCACTCCAATTCCTGTCCCAGTGACCTTTGACCTCTATCCATCAACTGAGGTGTGCTACCTGCCCTGCGGCTGTGTGTCTGTATGTGTGTGTATTTCCTGTTTGCTAATATGTTTAAGTTATCCTGTCTTTTCTGACCTAGTTGATTTAATCATTTATCTGTTGCTCTGTGATTAAAGTGCGCTTTCTTTTGAAATAAGGAGAAACTCAATTGTTTGTTAATTGTCAGATACATTTGGTTTGGGCTATAAACTGACGATATTGATCATTTACAAAACAAAACTGGAACACCTTTGGCTTCCTAAATATTAGGACTTTCTGCTTTTCCAGTACATCTCTACTTCTAATAAAAATCTATTGGTTCTGAACTACTAATATTGTTGAAAATAACATGGCTAATCAACTATTCAATATTAGTGAATAATAATTAGTTTCTCCTTAAGAGAGCTGAAATATCCAAATTAACTTGCAAAATGTTACTAAAGTCTTCACAGACCTGTCTGTCTGTCAGTCGGCTTCTTTATCTGTCTGTGTACTCGTCTCTCTGTCTAAAAATCTGTAACTCAATGTGCTTCACTCTCTCAGATCATCACTCCCAGAGTACATCCATACCAATCTCAACATATCAGTTAATGTCCGATGATAATACAATTTTAGAGCATCAGATGTAGCCAGCAGGAGTGTGTGTTTGTGTGTTCGTCTTTCTGCTCTATCCCATCCTGTCCCTCTTTTGGGAGGTTGAAACTGAGAGCCGTAATTATACTGTCTGGTCCTGAACCACCTGTCCTGTGTGTATGTGTGCATGTGTGTGCGTGTGTCTGTGTGTATGTGTAACACTACACCTCTGCATACTGACGCATTAGTCAGCTCCATCTTATCGGTTGCCTTTGAAACCCTCCTGTCTTCTGGTTAACCACAGTGACTGCATACACACTCACACACCTAAAACGAAAGACTTGAAGGTAGTCGAACACCTTCAGTGGCCGACACGTCATCCCGCATACTTGAAACATATTTTTGGGAACACATCATCCTCCAAGCAGGAATGCTCAGCGGCTCTGCTCAGCTTGTCACTAGCATGTTATTATAATTACTGCTATCACGCAGCAGAGGATGGTCTTTAAGCTCATTTTTAAACATGAGCAGCAAACAGCTGGATATGGGAAATCTATACCTTTTGTTTCAGTCTGAAACGTGTCGAATGCACAAAAATTTATTTTTTTGGACAGAGAATTTAAAAAATGCTCTCATCTTTTTTTTTTGAGTGAATCTTCCATTAACAACGTTTAACAGTTAAATATTGTATTTTGTTAAGGCTATTCAACCCTGGCTTCATATATATTTTTTAAATTAAGATATAAAAAAAACATGTTCATATCATATGGTGGTTGGTTAGTATGCAATAAATATTTTTAAGTTTGCATGCTAACTTCTTATTCTGAATTTTGGATGCTAGCAGGTTGCTGTTTTGTGATAAAGTAGTGAAGTGTATCCTGGTTTAAATTTCTAGCCAGACAGCACCTTTCTGTGGGGATTCACATTTTGTCCCCATGCATGCTTGGGTCCTTTCCAGGTACTTTCCAGGCTTTTTCCAACAGTCCATGCTCGTTAGGTTAATTGGTCACACTTAATTACCGTGAGTGTGAATAGTTTTCTGTCTCTCTGTGTCAGCCCTGTGATTGACTGGCAACCAGTCCGGGATATAACTCTTTCCAAATTACATTTGGGATTGGCGGCAGCCCCTGAGACCCTAAGTAGGGAGTAGTGATGTATCAGTCACAAACAATGACCCTATGACTATACGGTATATGCCATACCTTTACCTCTAGTGTTGGCTGTTTTGTGTGAACGATAGAAGCTGGCTTCTGGTCGAAAGAGCACTTTTCCCTTTTTTCCCTTTTTTAACTGTTACTTAATCGGTCAGCGGTGGTGTAGGAAAGATTAAAGGGATGCTCCTTTCTCCCCACTGTTCAACCACAGACACACAGCGTGCTGGGTGGTAAACGTTGACATTTCATACCAAACATAATGTAAAATAGAGATCATTTGGGAACTAATCGGTTAAGTATAATTATAATAAATGATTTCAGTAAATTACATGGACACATAAATCAGGTCAAAACATTTCTTTACTGATTTAATAAAGCCAAAATGGTACCAAATGATCAGCAAAAGGAGCCAGAATTCCCATCAGTAGTGAATGAGTCTGGGATTTTGGACACAACCAAGGTGATTTTTACACGACATGCCAGAAGTCACCTTTTCACACATTCATTCACAAATTACCTGCCATGCAAGGCACCTATTCAAATGATAGTTCAGAAAACACCAAAGGTTATACCTTTGAATGCACTTGGTATCTTGCCTAGATTATTTTGACATCTAGAGAGCAGGAGCCAGGAAATTGAACCGACACTCTTTATAGCTTGGAGGATGACTTCCTCCTGACAGCCCTCCTTAGACAGCAGACTGTAGTAGTCTCCGCGTATTCATCTGGAGATGGAGATGGGGAAGAAAAAATGACAGCCTCAATGATTATTTGTTTGTTATTTTTAACTGGAAACAAAAAAATATATTTTTGATATAATGAAATATAACACCAAAACACAAAATGTAATTAAAAGTGTGAGTCGATTCAAGGCATAACCAGGATGGGAACATCTCAACACAGCAAAAGCAATCTTGCATTGTTGATTGTTTTTAGCTTTTTTTAAACAAACAGTTCTGGATTCTCCCTCAAAAGAACTGCCCTCTGGGGAATTTAAGTGTCTCTACCTTTGGCATTGTATCATGATGCAAGTTTGCGTGTATGGCCATCAGGTTCAATGCACTTTTCCCCTCAAATTGTCTCTGTTTAACAGAAAGTGCAGTTTAAAGGAGATTTAATTGTACCACAGCCCCCATCAGGGGCAGACTGATGTGTTATCAATACATTAATTGGATAGTTAGGTTAACTGTATGAACTGGTGTCAGATAGGATGAAGCACCAGCTCAGCTCAGACTGACACAAACAGATGAGATGAGCTGCAGGGAGACGGAGAGAACAATGAGAGAGAAAAAGACACGGGGAGCTGCCCCGCCTAATGTCCCCCATGGTAATTGTATTGGAGAGAGGCTGTGTGTGTGTGTGTGTGTGTGGGTGCATGTGTGCGCTCCCCTGCTAGGTGAGGGAGGGTCAGCATCACCATGAAAAGGAAGGAAGTTTTCTTAGCAGAATAAAAGATGGTTTGAATAAGAAAGTCAAGAACTTTCACAGACTTTTAATTTACTGAATCACTGGAGTCCTGAGTGATAAGCTGCACACATGAGTTGGTGTATATGAGTGTGTTTGTGTGTGTTTATTTTCTGCATTTAGGTAAATGTACTGCATGTTAAATCAGTACATCAAAACCTGATGTATCGATTGTAGGCATATTGTTTTTACTCCCTATTCCTTTTACATCCCATATAACAACCTGTAAACAAAATCCCGACCCGTTTTACAATGGTGGAAGCTCTACGTCTAGTTTTACTGTATATATCGTATGTTGAAATGTGTTGAAGCCCTGATTGGTCCTGACCAGGTCCACATAGGGGGATAAAGGCCGCAGGTGTCTGAGACCGTCCCATCAGCAGCAACACAGGCCTTCTGTGGAATGGCCACTCGGGTGGGGACTGGATGGCTCACTCATATTTCCTCACACCTTTTTTTCTTCCCCATTTTTCCTTCCTTGCAGGTACAATCAGATGATTTGTCTCGCCTGCATGTGAACTCAGATTCCACCTCCATTGCTTTGCTTGAAACTGAGTGGTAACAATGGTATTCAAATTAAAGCCGATACTCCTCTTGAATCCAAAAAAACAGCAATGTTGCAGGATCACGGTAGAAAAAAACAACAACAGATTCCTGTTGACGTTATTTAGCATCTGTCTCCTGGTGATAATTCACAAAACGCAAACAATGACTAGAACCACAGATAGCTTTTGACTTAAGCTGCCCTTCTGTGAGCGGTGGTTTGGGTTACACACAAAAACTGAGGCTGTAACGTTAGTTGGGTTGCCATTGCAAGCTAACACACTGCTATCAAGCGAGGTCTTTTTCTTTACCTAAATGGCTTTAGTGTAACTATAGCGCCTCATACACCATGAGAGCTGAGCCTTAGTCAGCATTGGCTTGAGAAGTATGAGCCAGTTTTAACAACAAGGCAGCGCAGGTGGATTTTGCATATAGACTTACATTTCCCCATTGTGGGCTTGATGCCAACAGTGAAAGAGACACTGAGTAAATCAGGGGGTTAACATTAAGGGAATAAAGTCCCACTGGGGCCACTGTAGTTAATGTGTATGCACTCATGGGACTCTGAGGTGTCTGGATAAAAGCCTCCATTAAATCAAATATTTGGAAGCAGTGGCTCCTCTGCCTCACCTCTGGCTCCGCTGTGCTGTAACCTGATTAAGAGCCAGTTTGATGAATCATCTGTCAGACAAAGTTAAAAAAGACATTAGATACAGTGGTAGGAAACCACTCATACACACACTCAGCAGAATTAAACTGTGGCAAAGTAAGTGTGCAGAAAAACATTGGAACAGACAGAAAACAAAAGAATAAGTCCAAGCAAAGGAAGAAATAGAGACATTGAATAAAAGCGGACAGAGCATGCAGCAGAAGGAAAGAAACAAAACACATGGTGAGCAGGTTCTTTATGTCTTCTAACATCAGCCAACAACAACAGTGCTGATCAGCCATTTTTGTTTGTTGAGGCCTTCAGCGTCAAAGGTCAACTCACGAGACAACTCCTCCGTCCTCCAGGGGGACCTTTGACCTTTTTCTCTATAGATTCTGCTGCTGTCAGACACAACTTGTGTCATTCTTCCAGCCTGATCAGCATCTTCCTCAAGCTTCCCTCCGAGTCGACCCTGATACCCTCT